>NC_142929.1:67105072-67125072 GCF_046866305.1 Octopus bimaculoides | reverse complement strand
ATGAATGTGTATGTGTTCATGAGTATATTTATATAAATTCTTTTATGCTCACTCACTTTTTTCTTTCTTTAGTTCCTTCTTTCTTGGTCCTTATGATATTTCCTAATATCATTTTGTAGGAATGGGATGAATCCCTTGCTTCTTTAGCCCAAGGCCAAGCTGACCGATGTGTTTTTGGACCAGGCAACCTCTTCTTGTAAGTGTTTATGTATACATATACATTAATTTTTTCTTATATCTTCATTCTTTTATGTTTTAAATGGTTTCAATAATTGGATTGTGGCCAGTTGGAGCATCATCTTCAAGAGTTTTAGTTAAGTAAATCAATAATAATACTGTGTCTTGTTTCACTATTCTCATAAAATGCAAAATGCAAAGAGGACATTGGTGTAAACAGATATAGGAAGATAAGTGAGTCATACAGAAATCCCACAGTATTTCTGTTTGAATGTGGCTTTTTATTTTCATCTCATATTGATATAGTCACACACCCTCATTATTCTAGAAATTTGAAGGGGAAAGACATACACACACGTACTTGTGTGTACATGTGCACACATACACAGATGCACAATACACTCCAACACACAGATGCACGCATACACTTATGTGTCAATTCTATTTATCAGTTTACACCAACACATTTGCATACACATACCCACACATGCATACACACAGGCATACACATATGCATGTGTGTGTATGTGTGTGTGTGTGCTTGTGTGCATACTGACTTCATGAACTCATTCAAACCTTTATCTAAAGTAGCTACCAGTTTGTCTAAATAACAAACAAATGTTCAAACGTTTAAAATAATGCAATATTTTCTGTTGGCCTTTCATGGGCCATCAAAACCTTCTTTATTTCAGTCTGAACGGGACAAATGTTGGTCAGAATTCAGTTGCAGTACAAGGAAAATTAAAGCCAGAAGAAATAGTGGAAATATTCCAGTCTCAGTCTTCAAACTATATTTATTCAACAAATAGTTGTAGGAAAGGTAAAAACTGTGAAGCATATACACAGGTAAGGCAATGACAGTGGTGGTGGCGGTGGCGGTGGTGGTGGTGACAGCAGCGGTGGAAACGATGAAAGCAGCAGCTGTGACAGCGGTGATGGTGGTAATTTTTGTTGTTTAGCACCATGTTAAAATGAATTCAACAGAATGGTAGTCAGAGAAGTTCCAGTCACTATTGTCCTGTGTCTCTCTTATCTCTTATACAAGCCACTATGTCTCTAAGGCCTTCATTGGTCAAAGTTAGCTATGTGTCTGCACCTGGAAATTCTCCAGGGCACAGAGCTGTGCAAGCTTTTTTTCTTTTTTTTTTAAAGGAAAGAGTAGCAGTTAGCCATTCAACAGCCCTTTCCTCTCCCCTGATGTTGTCCAAGTGAAAGCAAGGACTGATACAGTTTGACGCCAGTGTCTTTACAAGTGGGCTTAGAACATAAAGAACCAGAACAAATACCACAAGGTATTTTGTTAAACATTTTAATAATTTCACCAATAACATGCAGGAGTAACTATGTGGTAAGAAGCTTGCTTCCCAACCAGATGGTTTGGGGTTCAGCCCCACTGTGTGGCATCTTGCACAAGTGTCTTCTACTATGGCCTTGAGCTGACTAAAACCTTATGAGTGGATTTGATAGATGAAAGCTGAAAGAAGCCTGCCATATGTGTGTGTGTGTATGTGTGTGTGTGTGTGTCCTCCCCACCACCACATGAAAACCAGTGCTGGTGTGTTTGCATCCCTATAACTTAGCAATTTGGCTAAAGAAACCAATAAAATAAATACCAATCTTTTAAAAAGTAAGTACTGGGGTTGATACATTCAACTCAAAATTCCTTAGGCTGGTACTCCAGCATGACTGCATTCTGATGACTGAAACAAGTAAAAAGAAACACTAATGATTTTCATCACCCAAGGATTATCTCCAGATAACAGATAATCATCATTGCTTCATCATCATTTACTTTTGCACAGGTCAGATTTTCTATGATTGGATATCCTTCTTGTCACCAACCCTCATTTGTTTCCAAGCAAGATGTTATTTTCCCCATGGTCAAACATATTTATAATGAGTTTTGGGAATAAATGATACTGCTCGTATGACAGTGACATTCACTTACAGCTCTCATGCAATGTCAAGATGAGGAGGAATGAATATACATACATTCATGTATTTATTTATATAAGGGCATTACTATACAATAATGCTTCACGCTATGAGGGACTCTAAGGTCAGACTACCATAAAAAACACATTTTTACCGAATGCAAGGAAATGCAACTCTCAAAGCCAGCCCCTTAAAAACAGACTGAATTAAAGATCATGATTTCGTAGTTATTGTAGTATTATACAACCTCTACTCATCAGTATAATATGGTCAAGATAAATAGCAGTAAACAGAAAATCAACATACCAAACGAACACTGTGTATCCAATATAGTACATAGAAGACTGTTTATCGCTATTTACCTATGTAAGTGGTGGGAATTTCAAATTGCATCTATATATACATACATACACATATATATGCATATGTAATGGGCTTCTTTCAGTTTTCATTTGGCAACTCTACCTCACAAGGCTTCGGTTTGCTTGGGGCTATAGTAAAAGATATTTGTCCAAGATGTCTTGCAGGGGAACCAAATCTTAGTCTCTGTGGCTGGGAAGCAAGCTTCTTAACCACACAGCTACACCTGCATCCGTCCATGCCTCACATATGTACAACATACAGAAAATAGCACCATCATACTACACATACACACATATATAATTTAGTTTACTTTCAATACAATTGAAAATACCAAACTAAAACTTTGTACATTAACAAGACATAGAGAACTCAGCCAGGTTGTCCCAATGAAAGTACACAACGAAAATAAGACACTAAAAAATCAGAAAAAGAAAAGAAGAAATAAGGAATAAGAAGAAAATCTATGGGTTTTATACTTATTCCTTACTTCTACAAGGTTATTTATTTTTTTCCTTGTGGAACAATAATATTTATGCTTAAGTATGTGCATTATGAAGAGAAGGGGGTATTTAATGTTTGGATCAGGGCCTTCATTAATGAACATTTTTTTTTTGCTTAAGTAAGTTTAGCAGTGAAAGTGCATAAATATTAAATCCAACTTTTGAAGTCTTGTAAGTAAAACTTCACTGATTGCTCCAAATAAAGGTTTTTTTTTTTTTAAATACTCAGTTCTTTATTGCAGTTAATATGGTATGAAACTAATAAAGTTGGTTGTGGTCAACAGTTCTGTGATAGTCTTCAATTTTCTGATGGTACCACAGAAAAACAATGGTGGATATATGTATGTGATTATTCCCCACCGTAAGGAAAACAGCAATTTTCTCTCCTTTCAATAAGTGTTCTGCATAATTTTCTAAATATTTTATACATATTCTAATTGCCTGTTCAATTTATTTTTTACTTATTCTTTATTCTATGTAACTGGAAGATTACATAAAATAGAGAAATAAAAAAAATAAAAAAAGCAAGCTAACTATAATTGGTACTCAAATTGATTTCTGAGTTTGATGTCAGTTTATCTTTCTCAGTGGAAATTATCCAGAACACCCATTCTTTCCATCAACTTATGAAGCATGTGAGCTCTGCAACTTAAGTCCAGGAACTCGCTGTTTACGAAATCAATGTAGTAAGTATGCAGTATTAACATTTTCTGTACCTAAATATTATTTTTGTATCAATGAGCCATGTGCCTATTGGGAAAAATTTCATTTATCAACATCTTACAACTTTTGGCTAGCCGTCATTTTATGTTCATCTATTGATATGGCAACTCCATCTGTCTCTTCAATAAGATCATTAATAACATTACCATCTTCCAGTCTAAGAGAATCTAGGAAGTTTATTGGTTATATTCCTTCTGTCTCAGAATAATGAATAAAACAACAATAATAATGATCATGATGATAATAATAATGATAATAATAATAATAATAATAATAATAATAACCCTTTCTACAGTGGGCACAAGGCCTGAAATTTAGGGAAGGGGGCTAGTTGATTACATCAACCTCAGTGCTCAACTGGCACTTATTTCATCAACCCTGAAAGGATGAAAGGCAAAATCGATCTCAGCGGAATTTTAAATTGGAACATTAAAACATGAAATGCCACTAAGCATTTTGCCCAGCATGTTAACAATTCTGCCAGTTCACCACCTTAATAGTAATTATTATTATTATTATTATTATTATTATTATTATTATTTTTATAATAACTCTTTGTACTAAAAGCCTCCAGTTCTGGGGAAGGGGGGGCTAGTCAATAACTTTGACCCCAGTGCTTGATTGGTATTTATTTCAGTGACCTCGAAAAGCTGAAAGGCAAAGTTGACCTAGATGGAATTTGAACTCAGAATGTAAAGACGGGTGAAATGCTGCTAAGTATTTTGCCCGGTGTGCTAACGATTCTGCCAGCTCACTGCCTTAGTAATGATAATAATAATAATAATAATAATAATAATAATAATAATAATAATAATAATAATAATAATGGCTTCAAATTTTGCCACAAGGGCAGCAGTTTTGGGGGAGGGGATGAGTTGATTACATCGATCCCAGTGTTCAACTGGTACTTATTTTATCAACCTCAAAAGGATGAAAAGTAAAGTTGACTTCGGCGGAATAATAATGATAATAATAATAATAATAATAATAATAATAATAATAATAATAATAATAATAATAATGATAATAATAAATGCCCCAATGCAGTACCAGGCAGTGACTCTCATGGCTTCTGATCTTAACTGATTGGAAATATTGTCATGTTTTGTCTTGTTGCAACAGATGGGCTACAGCAAATATTCTGCTCAATACCACAGATTCGCTAGTCAGTTGCTGGACTTTAACCAGTTGAGCATGTCCCTTAGTGGCTGACGATATGTGAATCTCTGATCATAAGCAGAAGTAGAGGGGGAACATCATAGCCATGTGTTGAAAGGAATTCTTTGGGGTTTAGATAATTCAGCTTTGGAAACATGGGTGTTTCATTCAACATCCTTAAACAACCCTTATTCAGGGACCTTTTGAGTGAAATTGGCTACTCAACCTGAAGAAAATTCTAACTGGGCCTCACCTGCAAGGTTATGCACTGTTTATCTTGATATGAGATCACCATTTTGTGCACATATGGTTGTGATGCATGTCCTTGATGCACCCTTATCAAACAGGTAGTAATGATGGGTAAACTGGGCTTCATATATTTTACCCCAGTGTGTCTTTGATGACAGGCACTGCTCTCTCACTCAAGAATAATAATTATTATTATGATTATAATAAATGGAATCTCAGTAATATTAATTTTATTCTCATTATCATTTAATTTCCAGAATATTGTGACCCAGGACTGGAACCTGACTGCCGTGAGTTTGATTTTATGGTTAAATAATAATTCAATGAGATGAGGAAACATCATGATCATCAGCATCATTGCTTTAACATCCACTATTCCATGCTTGCATGGGTTGGACAAAATTTGTGAATTTTCTTTTGGCAGATGTCCTTCTTGTATATATATATATATATATATATATATATATATAAATATATATATATATATATATATATATATATATATATATATATATAGAGAGAGAGAGAGAGAGAGAGAGAGAGAGAGAGAGAGATTCAGATGAATATGATACTTAAGCTGAGGCACCAGAATTAGTGCACATGCACGCCAGAGTTCAAGGTCAATCTGTGCCAAGCAGCTTCACTCTGCATGCATTAGCTTTGTTACTATAGCAACAGTCCGGATACTTATTGATCAGACCACGTATATATATATATATATATATATATATATATATATATATATAGCCTGTTTTATATATATATATATATATATATATGTATATATATATATATATAAAACAGGCTTCTTTCAGTTTCCATTTATGAAATTCACTCACATAGCTTTGATCAATTCATGGCTATAATAGAAGACACTAGCCCAAGGTGTTACACAAGGTGGGACTAAACCCAAAACCATGTGGTTGGGGAGCAAACTTCTTAGTGCAGAACAATGCCTACACCTGGTAAATATACTTATATTAAATTTTAAAACTCATTTATTATTATTTGAGAAGTAACTTCATCTATCATCATCATCATCAACATTTAACGTCTGTTTTCCATGCTGGCATGGGTTGGACAGCTTGATGGGAACTGGCAAGGCTAAGGGCTGCACCAGGTCCCATAGTCTATTTTAGCTTGATTTCTACAGTTGGATGCCCTTCCTAACACCATCCACTCTACAAAGTGTACTGGATGCTTTTTATGTGGCACCATCACTAGTACCTTTTCAGTGGCACCAGCATCAGTGCCTTTTATGTGATACTAGCACCCACACCAATGAAGGATATCACAAGCACATACACATGTAGAAACACGTGTGGCTTTGTGGTTAAGAAATTTACTTCCCAACCATGTGGGTTTTTTTTAGGTTTTAATCACAGTAATCAGCACCTTGGACAAGTGTTTTCTGCTATAGCCTCAGGTTGACCAAAGCCTTGAGAGTGAATTTAGCAGAATTGAAAGAAGCTCATCATACATACATGCATACATACATACATACATACATACATGCATATATGTGCGTGTATATATATATATAAAACCCATGACCACTATAGTTCATAGAGGTTAAATGATGATGACGACAACAACAACAACGATGAGGATGTGTGTGTGTGTGTATGCACATGTGCACATGCATGTGTGTGTGTTTCTGTGTTTGTAACTCCTTGCCTTGACATTGTGCAATATTTGTAAACAAGTGTCACTATCATATAAGTGGTGTCATTTGGTTTCAAAATTTCATGAAAACATGTCCAACCATAAGGGAAACATCGCCTTGCTTAGAAACAGGTGAAGCTTGGCAACAGGACAAGCATCCAGACATAGTAAATCTGCCTCAACAAATTTTGTCTGACCCATGCAAGTATGAAAATGTAGATGTTATGATGATAATGGTGTAAGCAATCAAATTAGTTGCATCTTAGAGTGAATAAAAATTCTAATAAGTATTAAAAATACATTAAAATAATGCAAATATTATTGAAATCTGATTTTGACAAGTATGATTGACAAAATGAGACATATTTCAGTCTATTAGATCTCTTCAGCTAAGCACATCTTACTCTGTGCTTGCTAAACTAGTTATTAGAGGATCTGCAAAATGATGCTGAAAACTGTGTTTTAAAAGGAGGATAAAGGATAAAGATCCTTCCCGAGTCATATAGACTCATAGGACCAGATTTCCAGGTTCCATGGTGCATGCACTCCACCATTCCATCGCAGGATTACTCATTTTTGCCAGCTGAGTGGACTGGAGCAACATGAAATGAAATGTTTTTGCTCAAAAACACAATGTATTGCCAGGTCCAGGAATTAAAACCACAGTCTTATGATCATGAGTCCAACACTAAGCCATGTTTCTGATTGTACCAGTGCTGATCCAGATCAATATATCCTCTCTTCGGATGGCAAATCTTTGTGTTCTCTTTAGAAGTTACATCACTACAATTATATTCTTCTAAAATTTAACTAAAATTTCATATTTTCTTAAATGAAACAAGTATAACTCTTATATTTAGGACCCTTTAATTTCACACTTTGCCGTTCTGACAAAGACCCCTGTTGCCAAAATTGGGATCGCCAGTTCTGTATACCTGATACAGCTTACTTCAATTATATGGCACTTAATTGTGGTGCCACTTGTGAGTAAGTAATCAAAATGTTTTGTTTCTTTAAGTTTTACCTTACCTGAATTAGCCCATTTTATATTTTGAAATAGTCTTTGATGGAGACTTACTGCTGAGGGGTTTCTTTCTTATTTTACAATGCTAATAATAATAACATTGATAATGATTTTTTTTTCATTTGTCACAAGGGCTCAAGACATTGAGAGATACAATAATAATAATAATAATAATAATAATAATAATAATAATAATAATAATAATAATAATAAAGTGATTGTAAATTCTCAATCGCATGATAATGCTGACGCGTAATCACGGAGATGTGAGTTCGAGTCCACAGCTAACCACCTACACTTTTTTTCTGCAAAATAGGGGTAGTTTATCCTGTTCAGGCTATATTATTAGCATTATCCTGCGATTGAGAATTTAAAACCACTTCTTTAACTTTCTAAGACATCTCAACGCCTCTAAAAGCAAACTTCGTTTGTTTGTTTACGTTTGTCGTAATTTGAATTTAATAATAATAATAATAATAAATGCCCCAATGCTGTACCAAGCAGTGGCTCTCATGGCTTCTAATCTTAACTGATTGGAAGTATTATCATGTTTTGTCTTGGTGCAACAGATGGGCTACAGCAAATATTCTGCTCAATACCACAGATTCACTAGTCAGTTGCTGGACCTTAACCAGTTAAGTATGTCCCTTAGTGGCTGACTATATGTGCATCTCTTATCATGAGCAGGGGTAGTAGGGCAGCATCATAGCCATATGTTGAGAGGGATTCTTTGGGGTTTGAATAATTCACCTCTGGAAACATAGGTGTCTCGTTCATCAGCTGTACACAAATCCTATTCAGAGACCTTTTGAGTGGGATGGGCTACTTGATCTGAAAAAAATTCTAACTAGGCCCCCACCTGCAAGGTCAAGCACTGTTTACCTTGATATGAAATCACCATATTGCACATATATGGTTGTGATGTATGTGCCTGGTGTACCCTTATCAGATGGGTAGTCATGCTGGGTATATTGGGTCTCATATATTTGTACCCCAGTGTCACTTTGATAGCATGCATTGGTCTCTCACTCAATAACAACAACAACAACAACAACAACAACAACAACAACAATAATAATAATAATAATAATAATAATAATAATGTTGATTTTGAATTTTTGCACAAGGCCAGCAATTTTGAGATGTGTTAGTCAATATCATTGACTTCAGTACTTCACTAGTACTTTATTTTACTGAACCTGAAGGGGTGAAAAGCAAAGTTGACTCCAGTAGAATTTGAAATGAGAAAGTAATAAGTTGGAAGAAATACCGTTAGGCAATTTGTCTGACATTCTAATTATTCTACTAGTGCACTACTTTGATGATGATGATGATGATGACGATGATGATGATGACAATGATGATGATGATGATGATGACGACGATGATGATGATGACAATGATGATGATGATGATGATGACGACGATGATGATGATGACAATGATGATGATGATGATGATGATGACGATGATGATGATGACAATGATGATGATGATGACGATGATGATGGTGTTCATTGATAAAGAAAAATTTGTGAAAAAACTGTCCACATAAACTGCAGATTTACTGGTGGCTGCTGTAACCAATATGGAACAGGGAAACCCAGCTACAATGGCTATATGGAAAATTATTTTCTGGCATCAGTGCTGTTATGCTAAAGCTCTTCCTCAATCAAGGTCCGTCATGCATGTGTTTTTGAAGGAAGTAACAAACTCAAAAATAGTGATGATCAGTGTGATAGGTGCTAAGGGATTTCTTCAAACTCTTCATGCATTTTCTTTGGTTCTTCTCCATCATGGTGGCCAGTGGATCATTCATCATATAGCACAATATTTGGGAGACAATATCCTCCATCTTGGAAGCTGTATTGTCCAGTGCAACTGCAACTTAAACAGCATTCATCTACCATACTATTCACAACCCTAACACAGAAAATATTTAATGGCTTCACCAACAACAAAATATCTACATGTCATTCTAAGTACCATCAACATCAGAAGCTTTTAATTCTATTTCCCACAATCCACTCATACAAAAAGATACTCAAAGTCAGAAGAAACAATACAAAACACTGTTTAGCCCACTATTTGTCAGGCTACCAAGCCTTATGTAATGTACAAGAACAACACTTCCAAACCTGAAATTTCCCAAATAAAATACCCAAGGATCTATTTTCTCACCATCTCTTTTCATTCTATGCCTATACAACCTTCTGACAGCTCCATAATACAATCAAAGAGCCTTATATACAGATGAAATCACATTTATATTCACCCATCATTTTTCAGATTCTGCTGCACAACTTTTCCAGCCTTACATAAATCTCCAAACTCTGCAACAACTAACTTGAAGAAATCTTAACCAATTGGTGAGACTACTAAGTGTGTTGCATTTATTTAAAGCTGAGTTAACTCTGCATGCAAGTGTCAGACATCTTAACTATGCACACAGCACAGTACCTATGGCAGTTTATGAGCTTGGAGCTCTAGCTCTCAATAGTTGAGCACATAAGTGTTGCGTGACACATCAATAATTTAACTACCAGTATTCCATGAAATTGTAACTACAACAGAGGTAAAAGCAGTAGTAGCAACAGTGGAAGTTCTGCTTTGTATTATTGTGGCTTAAACAGACCTATGTTTAAAAGCATTCCAACCATGACCTCTCAGTTATAGTGGAACTACATTATCCATTGTGTCCTTTCTTTTCTCCGAACAGTAGAATGTGATTTGTATAAGATTTGGCTGCTATGTTTGTCTGGTTAAAATGTTATATTGTGAGATACGATATTGGGCTAGGGTGTAGTATAGTATGGGAGAATTTACGAAAAAAACAACAACAGACGAGGACAGGTGGTGTAAACAACAAAAGGATGTATTAGTTTAACGCTCAGAAATAGAGAAAGTCTTTAACGTTTCGAGCTACGCTCTTCAACAGAAAGAATAAGGAGAAAACAAGGAGAAAAACACGGAGAAAAAAAATTGAATGTTGTGGTCAGCGATCTATCATGGCGACTGCCGGACAGAAAGTTCTCACAGGAGAGCTAAGAAAAAGGGGAGATAACAAAAGGGGAAAGAAGCGGTGATCCAAATACGAGAAGCTGTGTGTGTGTGAGAGAGAGAATGCTGGTGATCTTAACGTATGTATGTGTGTATATGGTATGTTATAGTATAATATTGTGTATTAAGATGAAGTTATTGGTGTGTTACCATTGATATATAAATATAATGAATCAGGTATGTTATGATTTAGTGTGGTGTGCTCAGATGAAGTAAGTAGTGTGTTATCATTTATGTATAATATAGTGAATTGTCTATAAAGTGTTTACAAACGATATGTTTACTTTTCAGTTCATATATGTGTTTGTTTTAATGAATATTCCACGAGGACAGACAATATACAGCTAGAAATAACCCAGTGAAATACATAACTTGAAGTAACCCAGTGAGCATATAGCAAGTGAACAAACTGCTTTGACTGGATTAATTTGAAATTGAACCCATATACTCTTTGTAAACATACTCATCAACACACATTCTTAACATCCCACTGTCTGCCAAAACATCGAACGTCAAACAAAATAATTATCAAATAAAAGTAATATTGATAATACACATAATACTGAATTTTTTCTATTATTTCAAGTTAGTCTTTTTATTCTTTTATTGATCTTCATCACTGAACTGTATCCAGGATGGGACACTGCATTGAAAAGTCATTTAATTTAATCTCGTTACTTTGTCTTATACTTATTCCATTGCTCTTGCATTGTGTGTGTGTGATTATGTGTGTGTATATGTATGTATGTGTTTTGTATATTAACAAAAGTACCAACTCAGCATCATTTTGAGTATATGTGCACTTGTAAACCATATATGATATTGTTAATAAATTTGTGAATATCTCACAGAATATTCAAAAGCTAAGAATGAGGAATCAGCCAGCATGGGTTTTGCATTTCTCAAAGACTCATAAAATCACTTACCTCACCTCTCTTTGACACTGTGCAAAGTAAAAGTAATAAGTGTGAAATGAAAGGAGCAGGCAAGCAATTACTGAAATAAAGGTCTTTGTCTTTTAAAGACCAAATGCCTGAAAAAAAGAATTGTATAATGTGCAGATTTTTTTACTACCAACACATCAGGTTACATAGAGCTAACATAAAATCTTTTCAAAAACCATGAGCACAACAACCCATTTCCACCTGAAGAGCTCCACTGCACTTTAAAGCACAATTGAAAATCTCTGGAAGTAACAAATAATGCACAAGCATCTACAAATGAATCACAGTGTTGTCTTCTGTGTTTTACAGAGAAACACCCCATCATCTGTCAATCCATCCTTATCTTAAATATACAAACTAATTTTGAGTAGGAACCATGCCAAAATTGACATCAAACCTGTTAGATCCTGTCAAGCCATTCAACCTATGTCAGCATAGAACATGGATGTTAAAAGATGATGATAATGATGATGATGAGGGAGAGAGAGAGAGAAAGAGACATATATCACATATAAAATAACAATTTATGAATGAAACAATATTTTAGAAGATAAAACTTTAGCAAAACATGTAATTGATGTGCGGAGAGAGACTACATTTAAACCTCACCAATAAAAAGTGATGTTAGTGGCCAGTCACAGAGATGTGGTCAAATGTTTTGGTACCTCACAGTGGACAATATAAGGTAATATATACATACAATAAGAGTGGATGAAGCTTTTTTATGGTCTTAATTGGCCAAATTCGAAAACAGTGACGAAAACCACAAAGGTCGAACGAATATAAATAAAAACAAAAATGTGGGGAGAGGTGGGAAGAGGAAAATTCACAAGATACGGTTTTTTCCTTCATAGATTTTAGGAAAATGGATATCTTTCAATGAAATTTGATATAAATACCTTTCAAACGGTATAGATTACGATTATAAAGAAATTTGTGGAGAATTTTTTTTCCGAGGGGGTGGGGAGAGGACTTTCAAAGAGAAAGAAATTCATAAATTATTTTTTTGTTTGAGTGTAATGGAAATAAGTTTGAAAAAAAATATTTAGATTCATTTATTTTTCGTTTGTGTAAAAGAAAAAGGTTTTAAGAAAGATCCCATGTATCATAGTGAGAGAAACAAAATCATAAATACGGTGTTGAATATGGTTTCACTATGGAAAAAAAGAAGTTAAGAGCGATTTAGCTGTTGCTTTTAGCACATCTCCACCGTTAGGAACCTCTTTAAAACCTTTTTCTATTACTCAAACGAAAAATAAATGAACCTAAAATTCTTTTTTAAAACTTTTTTTCCATTACACTCAAGCAAAAAAATAATTTATGAATTTCTTTCTCTTTGAAAGTCCTCTCCCCACCCCTCGGAAAAGTTTTCTCCACAAATTTCTTTATAATCGTAATCTATGCCGTTTGAAAGATACTTATATAAAATCTCATCAAAAGATATCCATTTTTTAAAAAGTTATGTTGGAAAACAATCGGGATCTATTTTAAAACGGGGGCCACATTGTTCATTAATGTTTTACGTAGTGTTTTTGGTACGGAAAGACTTTCAAACTTCGTATACTTATCTATTTTGTGTTATAGAACAGAAAAATATTTTTGTATTCGAATTTATTTCATGTAAAAAATTGTCTTATTTCGATAATTTCAACCAATCACTGACAAGTATTCAGTTGTTTATATTTACTCCTTTGGCTGATTAAGCGATGTAAAGCGTATTTAATCTCCATACCTTCGTTTTATTTGCTTTTTTCATTTTAAATTTGCTTTAACCCTAACCCTAACCCTAACCCTAACCCTAAGGTTAGGGTTAGGGTTAATTGTTTCAGAATCGTTTGTTTATGTAGTCGGCACTTAATGTATATCGGCTGAATGGACGTCAGTGATTGGTTGAAATTACAGAAATACGAGAACTTTCACATGGAATAACTTATGGATTTCTTTTTTTTTTTTAAGAAGACTAAGAGAAAAAGATGTTTTATATGACACATTCTACCAGTGTTCCAAGTCTCAAAGTGTTTCGTTAATGAAAAATGTGGCCCCCGTTTTAAAAAAGATCCAACAATCGGATCTTGCGAATTTTCCGAAAGTCCTCTCATCACCCTCCGGTTCAATGGTGCACATTTTTGTTTTCATATTCGTTTTTTAACACCTATTTCACTTTTTGTTTTGATGGCCTGGTGTTAAAGTGAACATTAACCGATCATTTGCCTAGTTGATATAGTTTTTATAAAGCAGTGAACATTTATTTTTTAAAAATCTATTTCTTTTCTTAGTCAAAACTGCAACAAATCTTACTCATTGTGCCCCACCCCATCCTCCGTCTAAGACACGGTTGTCTCTCTCCATTTTTTCTCTCCTCGTCTTTTCTTTCTGTAACCTATTTTTTATGAGCGCAAACCTAATACACACCGCTTCTTTGTTTTTTATCGCATATCCGTTTTTAAATTTTTGCACTACACACACACACATATAACACAGAAAACAGTCCATCGGTTTATTGTCTTTGGTCGATATGACTCTCGAATAAAAACTGTGAAATTCTAAGTGAAAAATAAATACATTTACACCTACGCAAGCATACCCGAACACGAAATGTTCCACTGAAGTGTTTGTTTGCGTCAGACGGAGTCGACGTTGACTGGTATAGTAAAACAAAGACATACATACATACATACATACATACATAATTATATATACCAACACCCACGCAAAAGCTCACCCTCCATGTACACATGTATAAATTCAAACATGCGCACTACATACAAATACATTGGCACATGTACCCATTCAGACATCCCTTCACAAACATGCACACACAATTAACTGCCCCAAATCCTCTCGAATTACTATCACCGGAAATAGGCTGTTGAAGTCTTCACCTGCATACATCCAGTTGCTTAAAATAACTGATAAATAATCTCGACGCAGTCTTAAATCTGGATAGAAACTAAGGGACAGAGAGAAGGAGCAATACTTTATATCTATGGCTCATTGGTGTTTACACTTCCTTCATATTTACCTCAATGTAGTTTCCCTTAAAAAAATATTTCTCCTCTCACAAGGATATTCATTGTAATTTATGTTTTGGTTATATATATATATATATATATATATATATATATATATATATATATATATATATATATATATATATATATATATATATATATATATATATATATTAAAAATGGGGGAGGCCGGTTTATGGGATTACCATAGGTTTCCCGTCCATAAAGAGTTTAGCTTTATGGCGTATCGTCAGATCCCAAAAAACCTGTTTGAAAATATCTTTTAATTTAATTTTAAAAGATCATGGGCCAACAGGTTTTGGGATCTGACGATACACCATAAAGCTAAACCCCTTATAGACGGGAATCCTAAGGTAATCCCATAAACCGGCCTCCCCCATTTTTTATCTATACTACTCTACATCTTAGTGTGTTTCTTCTTTCGGATTTATGTTTTGGTTTTTTTTACAAACGATATATATGAAATCGAAATCGAGTTAAATTGGACACTAAACTCCACTTGCGAAGACCTGTTGAGGCAAGTGAAATCGAAATCGAGTTAAATTTGACGATGGCACCCATGCCAACGTCGTCTCCCTCATTGGACACGAAACTCAGCTTGCGAAGACTTATTAAGGCAAGCGAAAGCGAAATTGTGATGGCATCTGTGCCCAGCGACGCCTTTCTGGCACTTGTGCCCGCGGCATGTATAAGGACTTTCGAGCGAGATCGTTGCCAGTGCCCCTGGACTGGCTCTTGCGCGGGTGGCACATAAAATACACCATTTTGAGCGTGGCCGTTGCCAGTACCGCCTAAAAGCACCCACTACACTCTCTGAGTGGTTGGCGTTAGGAAGGGCATCCAGTTGTAGAAACTCTGCCAAATCAGATTGGAGCCTGGTGTAGCCATCTGGTTTCACCAGCCGTCAGTCAAATCGTCCAACCCATGCTAGCATGGAAAGCGGACGTTAAACGACGATGATGATGATGATGATATATATATATATATATATATATATATATATATATATATAATTTTACCCTTACATAAGGAGATGGTTGTGTCAAAATGGTATTAAAAGCTTTGTTGCAACCAGTATTTACAGGATTCGGGGTGCAAGGTAAAGGAGAAAGGTGGCTGCAAAAATACCACCTGTAATCCTCATACTTGTAACATCTCTGGCCTTCTTTGCAAATCGTTGGCAGGACTTAAATGTCACATTCGACATAAGCATTATAGCCGACCAAGAAAGAGTACGTTGTCGGAGCCTCATACGTCGGAATCGACGGGAGAGTCCATCATTTATGTATATAAATCTCGATTTATATCATTATCTATCTATCTATCTATCTATCTATCTATCTATACACATACATATACACGCATACATGCACATACATGTATGTTGTTGTTGGCACTCCGTTGCTTACGACGTCGAGGGTTCCAGTTGATCCCATCAACCGAACAGCCTGCTCGTGAAATTAACGTGCTGAGCACTCCACAGACACGTGTACCCCTTAACGTAGTTCTCGGGGATATTCAGCGTGACACAATGTGACAAGGCTGACCCTTTGAATTACAGGCACAACAGAAACAGGAAGTAAGAGTGAGAGAAAGTTGTGGTGAAAGAGTACAGCAGGGTTCGCCACCATCCCCTGCCGGAGCCTCGTGGTGCTTTAGGTGTTTTCGCTTGATAAACACTCACAACGCCCGGTCTGAGAATCGAGACCGCGATCCTATGACCGCGAGTCCGCTGCCCTAACCACTGGGCCATTGCGTCTCCACTGTATTTCATATTATTTACATGATTACCGTAGAAAACATCTCCATTCTTAACTTTCTCTTTTTCTCTTAGTAATCAATACTACCCTATCCCCTCTATATATACGCGACCTCTATGAAACTAATCTGTTCTTTTTTTCGATGCTTTCTCTCTCTCTCTCTCTCTCTCTCTCTCTCTCTCTCTCTCTCTCTCTCTCTCTTTCTCCCTCTCTCTCTCTCTCTCTCTTTCTTTCTCCCTCTCTATTTCTCTCCCTCTCTCTCTCTTTCTCTCTCTCGGTCTCTCCCCCACTCCTCTCATTCTCTTCTTCTCTCCCTCTACCCTCTTTCTCCCTCTCTCTCTGTATCTCTCTCCCTTCTCTCCCGCTCCCATCTCTTCCTCTCTCCCTCTTCCTCCCTCTCTCTCTGGATATGTCGTATTCTGTGAGAAAAACGCTGGAGCATGTCCTGTTGTCAAGAAGGGCAATACCTCTGACTCTGCTGAGTATCGAACTATCACACTGACTTCGACCATCACACATACATCGAGGAGACAGATCTCCCGTCGTAGACAACGTATGAGTGTTCAGTTTTTGCTGAACGACTTACATAAATTACTTGTTTATAGTGATCAAATGTATGTGCTGTACCTTAACTCACTCCCTCGATCAAATTGATATTGCTTGTACAAGTGCACAAGTGTATCACGCATCAGGTGTCGAAATGATCGCAGAGTAACGTGACTTTTTAGCCCAGCCAAAGATCTACAATGTCTTGCACAGAATTGGCATCCAAAACCTTTACTGGCAATAGCTGGCTGTTGTTGTAATTGGGCTCCATGTACCTTTGCGTGTCGTTCAAGTCCTCCTGCTGAATCACACTCCCTTCCACATGCTCGACAGACATGATTAGTATGGTGTGTAGCATCATCACCAGCGGCCTGGTAGTCAATCATCGGTCTTGCTTTATGACTACGAAGATGACTCATAAGCCCAGCTTTACTGAGGCACATACATACGTACATACATACATACATACATACATACATACATACATACATACATACGGCACAGTGAAGATTTGTAAGAGATTCCTAAAATTCTCCACCTGAGATTCTTTAGGTGAATGAATGCACACACTTGGGTGTATGCATCGACAGTGCAACCAACACAGCAACTCAATCACATATTTACAAACACCGGGAAATCCCTTAACTCAAAACGTTTTGTCGTTTTGTTAGTAACTGGCTTGAACACTCTTAAGAACTTAAATTAAACTCAAAGAAAAATCATACATACATACATACATACATACATACATAGTCTCTGTGTGTGTATAAATTTGAAATGTAAAAGAAAATTAGCAGATATATGTATTTAAATAGTATAACTTGGTAAGCAGAGGTAAAGTTATGGACTTTTCCTCTTCAATGCGTTACAATAAATAGTCTATATTTTTAATGTAATACCTTTTCATACCTTACCTTGCTACTTTTTGCCCCAATGTTTCTCTCTGGGCTCCATGCATCTACACTTAGTTCAGTTATCAAACACTCTTTCGCTTCACCATATTGCAAGCTCTCAACCTTCTCCTCATGTTTCGAGAATTATAATCATACCCATGTATGACATTCTCGACATTCTTCTTATGTTTTACCTTCGTCTGTTATTTTCTGAAGAATGACTAAGTTTCAATTTATTTTCAGTGTCTATGTTTCTCAAATCCCTTGTAAATTTGAAACTCTTCACTCCCTTTCTATATTTCAAGATTTCTACTTTTTCCCTTGACCAAAGCACTCTCAACCTCAACTTCAGCCAATGTTTCATCACTCCCTGGACTCTTTCAATCGCTGTCTATCTTTGGCCAGTCGTGGCTATGTAAGTCCCAGGTAGCAGGTGAAATTATCTCTCCATCTTGTCTTTGGTCGCCCTCTTGATCGTGTCCGTTGTCTTCTGGACAACAGATGGCCAGTCACCCTGACTGTCCATTTGTTGTCCTTCAGTCGTGCGATGTGGCCAACGCATCTATATTTGTTCTTCGTGATCGTGCTTATGATGTTGTTGACTCTCGTGCGCTGTCGAATCTAGGCGTTGGTTTTCTTGTTCCGCAGTGTGGTGCCGAGCAGGATTCGTTCTATTTTCCGTTGGACTACAACGAAGGCGTTCATGATGATAGTGTTGAGAGCCCATGTTTCACTGTCGTAAATCATCACTGGCGGGATGTATTCGTTAAAGATCTTTCTTCTAATTTTCATGGAAGCCTTGTGACTTCTCATGAAGTTTTCCATTTTCCCAAAGGCCGCCCAACCAAGTATTATTCTCTTGACTTTCGGGAGGAGATTTCCGACTTTCGCCACCATCTTTCCAAGGTAAACATAATTATCTTACTCTTCTATGGTTTTGCCGTTTACGGAAACGGATGCTGGTCTGGCGTGCCTGTTGAACATGACCTTCGTCATGTTAGCACGGCTAGCATGGCTGCTTTCCAACCTCTCTATACTTTGTATCTCTTAAAATCTCTCATTTATCTGTTTTACGTTCCAGCTCTGTCACAAACGCTCAACCATCCCCATAAATCACACTCACCTTACTTTTTATGAATCCATATGTATTGACCTTTTCATAATCTCATCTAGTTTCCACCTCTATACTGTCAGGTTTCTAGTTGCGATATCTCATGAATTCTTCCTCCCCGTTTCTAGTTCTCCATTGACGTCATAAACACCAACTTCTCTAGTTGCAAGTTGTCTACCCGCTCGCTCTCTGCGTATCAAACTCAACAACTTTTCCGTGTATTTAAAGCTCTCTATTCGCTTTTCATCTATCAAACTCATTATTTAGCTAACTGGCAAGCTCTGAGGTATTTTAATCCCTCCGTCTTGTTTTCTCTGTGTATTCTTTATCCATCACCTTGAGATTTTTTTCTCTATTTTTAAACCATGTATTGACATGCATTTTAGATATAAAACATGCATACGATCTGACACATAAGCTCACTCTAAATGTGCACACACACACACACACTCCTGCTCACAGACATGCATAGATAATAGACACACAGACACATATACACATATACATGTACGCACATATACACACACACAGTACTTGGTCAGTTATCCGGTGTCCTCATAGGTCTAGGGGCTCAATGCAGAGCTACGTATGCAATGGCTTATTGTCAATAAATAAATACTATAGGGCACACAAATGCACACACATGCGCGCAGACACACACACACACACACACAAACATATACATACACGCACAAATACATAGATGTATACATAGATCAAATCCAAATATTTATGCATACACATGCACCCACATACCCAAACACACATAAACACACAAACACACATACATACACACGCACACTCAAACACACACACATATAATCTATATACACACACACACACACACACATATATATATA
>NC_142929.1:67075072-67092572 GCF_046866305.1 Octopus bimaculoides | reverse complement strand
CGAAATCCATAGTCACATAAAATAATGCAACTATGATGATAGGTACAAATGAAAATTTATAGTCAGTGTAGAAGATTTGTACATTCCGTATTAGTTCACCATTAATGTTCTCGTTGATCTGCACTTTTGATAGTACGTTCACATCTACTGACCAGCTGACCTCTACAACTGTACATGTCCTTTGTTCCTTGTGCCACAGAACAATATCATATCTGTGGCGCTTGAGAGTGATTGTTGTTTTTATTGGAATATTGCTCCAGAATTCCTTGTGTGTAGAGGTGTAAATACATTCTGGTTCTGACATGACTTTGATGTATCTGTCAGGGCATTTCTGTCTGCGATTAACATTGTAAATAGTTTTTTGAAACCACATCATGACTCTAGAGTAGCTTGTGTGTATGCGCGTATGTGTGTCTATGTATGTATGTATGTATGTATGTATGTATGTATGTGTGTGTGTGTGTGTATGCGTGTGTGTGTGTGTGAGAGAGAGAGACAGAGAATGCGTGCGTGCGTGTGTGTATTTTGCTGGACTGCATTTTTAAAACTTTTTTCATGAATGGTACCCATATCTGGTTTTTCGATGCATATACATATATATATATATATGCATATATATATATATATGCATATATATAGGCGCAGGAGTGGCTGTGTGGTAAGTAGCTTGCTTACCAGCCACATGGTTCCGGGTTCAGTCACACTGTGTGGCACCTTGGGCAAGTGTCTTCTACTATAGCCTCGGGCCGACCAAAGCCTTGTGAGTGGATTTGGTAGAGGGAAACTGAAAGAAGCCCGTCGTATATATGTATATATATATATATGTATGTGTATATGTTTGTGTGTCTGTGTTTGTCCCCCCAACTTCGCTTGACAACCGATGCTGGTGTGTTTATGTCCCCGTCACTTAGCGGTTCGGCAAAAGAGACCGATAGAATAAGTACTAGGCTTACAAAGAATAAGTCCCGGGGTCGATTTGCTCGACTAAAGGCGGTGCTCCAGCATGGCCGCAGTCAAATGACTGAAACAAGTAAAAGAGTAAAGAGTATATATCAGTACAAAAAGAAGTTATGAGCTATTTTATAGGAAGGTCTTACACTATTCACCTAAGATTTTGTTTTACATTGTATTAATGTATTTATGAAAATCAAATATATTTTGTAAAACTTTATCTTAAAAATTGGCATATTTTATTATACAAATGTAGCCGTTCTTGCATTATCCAGCCACAACAAAACTAAAAAATACGTCAAATATCACTGAAATGACACATATAAGAAATAAATAGCACGGTGTTGTAGGAAGTAATGCATCAACCAGCCAACAAATTCCATTTGTATCATGTTAATTCAACGTCTGAACATGTAGATTAAGCATAAAGACGGTGGTTCGGCATGTACACTGTTTAAGGAAGCAGCTTTCTCTTCTTTCATAGCTGAATATAACCATATCTCGTCTGTTTTCATATAAAGAGCCAACACTAGCCTGTCATCATATTTTTATTCTAACCCGCAGGTATTTTTTCCATACTGTTTATGTCTTGATGGAGACGCTCTCCTTCCTTTTCCCTAACACTCCTTAAATTAACAGCCAACTAAAATGTACTTCAAGCATTCATATCGTATAATTGCCATCAGTGTATCATACAAAATCTATATTCACTCTTGAAAGGTATGTATGACGCTGTAGGTTTTGTCTGAGAGAAAATCTCTCCACAGACATGTTGTGTTATAAACACAATATTTTACACGGATCGAGATTTTGACTTAATGTAGTATTTCAAAACTGTTCAATTATGTTGCATTTTCGATTCCGAAAAGGAAAACAAAATTATTTATCAGGTTTTCAAAGTTTTGAGATTTATTGTTGACTAAAACGAAAAGTTTTTCACAACTTAAGCAAATGCTACCCAACTATTTTTCTCAATAGATTTATGCAAACTCATAAATACTTCATCTTTATGTTAGGACCATCAAAGTTACTTTGAATTATTCACTTTTTAGAGTAATATATTTTCACAGAGACATTTGAAAGAACTGCCTATCTTATATACAGCTTTAATAACTTACTCCTTCAAACCTAGTTTAATAAAAAAGTACTGGAAAACTAGTGTTTTCTGGCTATACTAGGAGAATGTTCAAGATGTTTTGCTTCCCAACATTGTAATCTCTTCTTTCCAGTCGTTCCTTTCTCAGTGGTCTATAATTCGACCGTCCCATACATACAAAATAGGAAGTTTAGAGTAACAGTTCTTTGGCTGAGTACTATACTAATCACTTTCAAATCTCCGCGTATCCTACTGTTTTAGAGGTATTTGGGCTTTTTTCATACCACTCTCATGGTTTCATGACTTTCTCTTAGATATAATGAAGAGCCAATCTAGTTTCCGAGTCTCTATTTCTAGCATACTAAACGACCACATAGAGGATGAGTTTTATACATGCATATATCTTTTATTTTTTACCGTTTACTTGTTTCAGTCATCAGACTGCGGTCATGCTGGGACACGGCCTTGAAGAATCGACCCTTGTACAGTTTCTTTTATCGAACTGCTAAGTTATGGGGGACGTAAACAAACCAGCACCAGTTGTCAAGCGGTGGTGAGGGACAAACAGATACAACGATACACACACACATGCGTGTGTGTGTATGTGTGTGTGTGTGTGTGTGTTTCTGCTTGTGTGGGTGTGCCTATTTTCATTTGCGCTTCTTCGAAAATCGTGAGGGACAAAGCGGTGGTATTGTCATTTCTCCAATCAACAAATCTTCCACTAGCTTTGCATGTTCGAAGATATGTGAAATGAGAGATGTCTTGCTAGGAAAAGAGGTAACATTTAGTGACAGAAAGGGTATCCGGCTGTGGATAAACGAACTAAAACAAATGGAACGAAAACGAAAATATATACATGCACACGAGCATGTATGTGTGTATGTATGCGTGGGTGTGTTTGCATCTGTGTATGTATGCACACACATGCATACATTCATTCATGCATACATTCATTCAAGCATACATTCACTTAAATGTATATACGCAAATGAATCATGTGTGTACAGGTATGCATAAATATAATATGGCTTTCATACGCACGCATATATATATAAATATGTCTATATATACGCGCACACACTCACACACACACACACATTTATATTTATACATATGCATGTATGTATGTATATATATATATGTATATATATATATATATGTATATATGGGAGAATATACAAAAAATAACAACAGACGAGGACAGGTGGTGTAAATAACAAAAGTATATATTAGTATGACGCTCGGGAATACGGAAAGTCTTTGACGTTTCGAGCTACGCTCTTCAACAGAAAGAATACGGAGACAAGGAGAAAAACACGATATATATATGTGTGTGTGTGCTCGCGCGTGTGTGTGTACAATATGCAACATTCTTTTTTTTTTTACACCAATACCTGGCTGAGAACTATAACCGTTTACTAACATTAATTATCCATGAAGAGTGTGTATACTCTATCAGTGTGCATTTCATCTTTATAATACAGGGTGGACCATAAGTCACACAAGATAATTTCAATACATTCTGGAACTGTCAAAGACATACTTCGATTTTTGTAAAATAAAATAATGATGAATACACACGTACTTGATGAACAAAATGAATAATAATAATAATAATAATAATAATAATAATAATAATAATAATAATAATAATAATAATAATAATCCTTTCTACTATAAGCACAAGGCCTGGAATTTTGACGGAGGGTCCAGTCGATTAGATCGACCCAGTACGCAACTGGTACTTAATTTATCGACCCCGAAAGGATGAAAGCAAAGTCGATCTCGGTGGAATTTGAACTCAGAACGATTCTGCCAGCTCACCGCCTATTATTATCTACTCTTATTATCTAATATAGGTGCAAGCGTGGCTATGTAGTAAGAAGATTCCTTCACAACCCGGGCTCAGTCCCACTGAATGGCACCTTGGATTACTGTGTCCTATTGAAGCCTCGAGCCGATTAAAACCTTGTTAGTAGTTTTGGCAGACGGAAACCGAAAGAAGCTCGTAGTATATATATATATATATATATATATATATACATAACTACACCAGGACTGGCTGTCAAGCTGTGATGGAGGGGAAGACAAACCCAGACACAAAGATACACACCCACACATACAACTGTATACATAGATACATACATACATACATACATACATGTGTGTGTGTATGTATACATTTGTGTGTGTGTTTACCTCTGGGTTTGTTCCCCCATCGCCACTTGACAGCCGGTGCTGGTGCGTTTACGTCCCCATAACTTAACGGTTCGGCAAAAGAACCCGGTAGAATATGTACTAGGCTTAAGAAGAAATAAGTGCTAGGGTCGATTTGCTCGACTAAAACCCTTCAAGGCAGTGTTCCAGCATGGCTGCAGTCAAATGACTGAAACAAATAAAAGAATAAAATAAATGAAAATGTCAAATGTTTTGGTGCGCGACTTTTGGCCCACTCTGTATAAAGACTGCCATGAATTTTGCTTTATGGCAGTATACCTAAGGTCTATAGGTGTATAGGTGTGTCTATATAGAATTTAGAAGTCTATGGTGTTGAAGCAGAAGTTTAACACACAAGTTACGATAAGGAAATTTTTTACAGCAGTTTGATACGGAGTGTATATAGTTGCTGTTTCATGATCCCTTTTAAGGTAAACATAACAGACAGTGTGATACGACTTAGCAACTCACTCATGACTAACTTCCTTACAGTGGCTCACTGCTGTGTTAATCTAGTTATACATACATACATACATACATACATACATGCATACATACATGCATGCATGTATGCATGCATGTATACATACATACATACATACATGCATACATGCATACATACATACATACATACATGCATACATGCATACATACATACATACATGGGTGTGTGCGTTTGCGTGTACGTCGTGTGTGTGTGTGTAGTTATATCTATATCTTTCTATCTAGTTAGCTAGCCAGGTATTTATCAGAATAGATAGATAGATAGTTTGATAGATAGATAGATAGATAGATAGATAGATAGATCTATATATATATATATATATATATATATATATATATATATATATATATATATATATATATATATATATATATACACACACAAAACCTATAAATGCAAACATGTGTGTACGTATACATACATACATATCTAATGGCGGTGCCCCAGCAAGGCCACAGCTCATGAGCTGAAACTAGATAAAATGAAAATGAAATATATATATATATATATATATATATATATATACATATATATATATATGCATTTTTATGTATGTACATATAATATATACATACACGCATATATGTCTATATGGCATGTGTGTGTACATACACATGTATGGGTGGATGGATGGATGGATGGATGGATGGATGGATCGTAGTCCAATGACTGAAACAGATAAAAGATAGTACACACACACACCCGCACGCACACGGATAGGCTCAGAGAAATTCTACATAGAGAGGAGTTAGATACTCGTAGCGTAGAAGACTACTAGGAGTTCCTGGAGGTGTGGCTTGGTGCAATGACATCGTAGAGATACAAAAACTGAAAGACTGACTTGGAAAGCTTGGAAGAATTATGTAAGTAGAGACCATTACCAAATAGCTGGAAGGGAAACTAGGCATCAGGGAAATTTAGCTTTCGGTAAGCAGAAAGAAACTTGCACATGTTCTGCGACATGAGGATCGGAGATGTGATATGGTCTGGATTGCAAGACAGAGTATCAGAGACAATCTAGATGTCATCGGGTTGAAGTGTATCTGAAATGATGAAGGCACACATGTTCTTAGACCTGATAAAAAGAAGAGGCGTGGATGACCCAGCAGAGACACAAGCAATTCAAGTGTGGTGGATAGAGTAATTAAAGACATGAAGGTGGGGAAAGCTGCTGGCCCATCTGCGATTGTTGCTTAGATATTAAAAATATCTGGTGATGTAGGATCACAATAATTGCCTGACTAGTTAATCAAGTAATACAGAAAGGTATTGTAAGGAACGACCGTGTGAACTCAAAAAGGAGAAATGGTGACGAATGGAAAAAACAGAGGACTCCTTTTATTTAAACGTGTCACACGGTCGAACACGTAATTATATATCAAATGATGATATACATGATATGTTATGCTACGATAACATAGATGACCAGTAATGAAAGACCACAACCGTATTAGATGAATAACAGAGATATTTATTATGGCGTTAAAGATGTATGTCTGTGTGAGAGTGTGAAATGCGACATATAAGAACATAATCAAAGACAGGCCGTTGTACATAGAAAAGTATGTATGTGAGTGATACATGTATGTGTATGTGAAATATTACAGCAGAGAAAGAATCAATAACACGTGAGCAATTATACCAGTTCTTTAGTACACTATAAGAAAAGTTCTGTATGTGAAGTTGGGGAGGCTGAGTGTGGCAGGGCTGATCACTAGTTGTGATGTCGTGGCATCGATGCCGGGCCGTGATTCTTGTTATACAGATGTTCGTCGTTTGGCAGAGCTTATCACTAGTTGTGTTTTGGCTTCGATGCCAGGGCCTTGAGGACAGACGTTTATCGCAGGCTGAGATCTCTTGTCTGTTTATTATCGTGGTGAAGCTAAGTCACCTAACAGAATCGAAGAGAGAGAAGTGACGCGGTGGTTTAGTTTGGTGTACCTAGAAAGTCGTGTTGACGCTGGTGGTGTAGAGGCTGCTTGGTAGTAATCGTGTTGATCATGACGATGTTGCTGGATAGTAGTCGTAGACTCTTGTTGCTGATGTGGCGACGGCGGTGGTCATCGTTGGCTGGACGAAGCTATTGAAGTGGTCGCTGGCTAATTGTTGCTGCTGCTGTCGTGTGGTACACAGAACAGATCTCAAAGAGAAACCGGACCGAGACAAATTTGTTGGGTATGAGTTGATTTATTTATAGCGTTAAGAGGGCTCCAAGACGGTGATAGAAAAACACTATCACGTGACCTTATTAAGGGCTGTGATTGGTCAGTTTGCGTTCTGGCGGGAACGGTTCGAAGAATTTGCCGCTTCAAATAATAATCAGTCACGTGATGACAAGGCTGGTGTTTTCCCCTACGTTCGCGTTTGTTTATATTTAAATGAGAAGAATGGCGATAGCAGTTTTGTATCTAGTGACGATAGGTAGTTTCACTACAGTATCTTATCCAATGATTTGTGAAGTAGTATCACTGTAAACTACTACCAAGGCGAAGGAGATGCACTAGAGAGAAGGGATTATAGGAGCGTGAAATTGTTGGATCGGGCTATGGAAGTCGTGATGAGGGTCACAACAGAACTAGTCAGGGGTACAGTTAGCCATGAGAAAAGGCAGTTCGGTTTTCTAGCCAGAAATGCAATCTTCTTGATGAAATAACTACAAGAGAAATACTTAGCTAAGAGTAAACAACTGTAATTGGCCTTCGTTGACAATGTATAAGAAACTATAATGGTTCTCTTCATCTGTCTGACTCTCTCACTCTTCACTAGGTTTATGAACCTGAAATTGTATTGGTCCACCTACATCCCTTCGCCAGGCTGATGTTTAAGAGACTGCATTAGGCTATCCTCTCTTGTGTAACTCTCTTACACTTTTCGTCCTTTTCTACTCCCAACCATTACTGTCTCTCTCCTCCCCTGGGGTCACATCTATTACCACCCATCACTTAACATTCATCTTATCCCATCATTCTCACGTTGGCTCACTTCTGCTGTTTTCCATCTTTATCGTATTCCATTACCTTCTCTTACCTTTATCCCTCCTGCTGTTCTAAATAATTTTGCCGTTTATATTATATTACTGCACATTTCTTTCTTCCACTCAACTATGAAGCCTTTCTGGCGTCATCGCTCTTTCTTCTAATCCTCGTCTTGCCCAGCTGAGCAAATGTAGACACCCTAGATTATTTTTGTACTCTTGACACCTACTTCCTCTCGTCACTTACTCCGGGGCGTCTCTTCTGAATTAGTTCTCTTCCTCTTCTATTTTCCCTCTCTGGTCTACACGTCTGAGCTCTGAATACTGTCTATTTTGCCTCGTATATAAAACACCACCCACTCATGTACGGGTGCCAGCCGACAACTCATATTCCTTTAAAATAGCAGGTGAATGTCGCTACCACAAAATGCGCCCAGTATAACCTGTAAAGTGACTGCTGAGAAGGTCTGAACTTCTGAGGCCTCTCTATTCAACATCTTTTGTGTTGGTGTAACGAAAAACGTACTCATTACACTCTGTGAAGTGGTTGTCAATGGGAAGGGCACCCAACAGTAGAAACCAAGTTACATGACACGTACGAGCATCATACTATGGAAATATAGAAGTAGCTTTTATTAGGAGAGGAGTCAGACCTTGACGACCCGTTCAACCCATACCAGCATGGAAAGCGGTCGGAAAAATACTGCTGGTTATATATATATATATATATACATACACACATACATATACGCATACACACACACATATATATATATATACACATATATATATATATATATACCTGTATATATATACAAACATACATATATATACCTATATGTAGCTATATATAAATATATACATACATATATATATATATATATATATATATATATATATATATATATATATATATATATATATATATGTATGTATGTATGTATCTCTCTCTCTCTCTCTCTATATATATATATATATATATATAGAGAGAGAGAGAGAGAGAGAGAGATACATACATACATATATATATATATATATATACGTGTATGTATGTGTGATTGATAGGGTATATATACATATACGGGGTGGAGCTTGTATTTGTGTTTGTTCTCCCAAACAAATCAACAACGCTTAACAACCTGTGTTGGTTTGTTTACATTCCCCGTAAAATGGTTCCGCTAAGTAGGCCAACAGAATAAGTGGCAGACTTAAAAATACGAGAGTCGATTGTTTGACTAAACACTTGAAGGAGGTGCCCCAGCATGGCCGCAGTTCAATGACTGAAATAAGTAAAAGACATAAAATACACACACAAGTGTAGGTATATACATATATATATATATACATATGTGTGTTGTATGTGCATGTATTGTGTATATATGTGTGTATAAATGCATAATTATGTATATACATGTATGTGTGTATACATGTTATAAATAAATAAATATATATGTATGTAAATATATACGTATGTATGTAAGTATAAGTAAGTATAAGTATATATGTATGTATGTATTTATGAGTGTGTGTGTGTGTGTGTGTTCATGCGTTTGTGTAAGCGTACGTGTATTTGTGTATGTATATATGAGTGTGAATGCGTTTCTGTGCGGTTATCAACTTTCAACGCGAAAACAGCGACAATTGTGGAGAACAGAATCGCTGTGGTACTGTACTTTTTGCTTCTCTGCCAACCAATTCCAAGAAAAACTGCAACTACCTCAACTAACCCTCTCTCGCTCATACGTCATAACTTTCCTACCCTTCCTCCTCTACCCCTCCTCCGCATCTTCCCCCCTTCCCACTTTCATCTGTCTTTGTCTCTCTCTCTCTCTCTCTCTCTTTCTCTCTCCCTCTCCCTCACTCACTTTCTCTTTTGATCTTCTTGTCTCTTTACCACATTTTCCCCCTTCACTTTCTCATGGTCTATCTCATTCTCTTTCACTCGCTTCTATAAATGTATTCTGTTAGTCTATTCAAAAGACAACATAAACAGAATTCACTTTACAATACTTAAAATGTGAAAATATGAAATGTATGGTATTTGTACTTTTACAGAGATTGGTCTGTGGTCACGCTTGCTCCACGCTGAGACCATGCTGGAGCAAAACCTTCAAGGATAGTATTAATAGCATTTTCTCAATATTATGCAATGTCTGGGGAGAGTCATATTGTCTTAATATCTTATTATCTAACAAACTCACCGGTTTGATTTCCACTCTTTTACTTGTTTCAGTCTTTTGACTGTGGCCATGCTGGAGCACCGCCTTTAGTCGAGCAAATCGACCCCAGGACTTATTCTTTGGAAGCCTAGTACTTATTCTATCGGTCTATTTTGCCGAACCACTAAGTTATGGGGACGTAAACACACCAGCATTGGTTGTCAGGTGATGTTGGGGGGACAAACACAGACACACAAACACATACATATATATATACATATATACGACGGGCTTCTTTCAGTTTCCGTTTACCAAATCCACTCACAGGGCTTTGGTCGGCCCGATGCTATAGTAGAAGACACTTGCCCAAGGTGCCACGCAGTGGGACTGAACCCGGAACCATGTGGTTGGTAAGCAAGTTACTTACCACACAGCCATTTATTATTTATATTTTTTGTTCCAAAATTTTCTTTGTTTTTGCAACCTTGTCAATGGATGTTGCCTCAATACTTATTTGTATCGACCTTAATACTTATTTGTATCAACAATGAAAGTCAATGTGAACACGAAGCTGAATTTGAATATAAATGTCACAAGGTTTTTTTTCCTCTTTACTCTTTTCTTTTTCTTGGTGTTTTACAGGTTTGTCCAGCCACGCATTGAACATAATAATCCTTATAAAACTTTAATAGTATATCAATATTTCAAAATGTAATCTTTGCCTCCAGGCAAGACTCAGCTTCAATGGTGAGATAAAACTGTAAATGTGAAACGTGTCGATAAGTCATGGTTTAATGGGTATTGAAGAGAGAGAGAGAAAGAGAGAGAGAGAGAGAGAGAGAGAGAGGAAGGTGGGAGAATTGGATGCGGTGTGGCTACTTATACATATTTTTGCTACTCATAACTTCTTGTAACTGGACAAACAAACCATCAAAAATGATAGATAGCCATACGGCTCACCAGACAGAAAGAGAAATAAAACAGTGACAAAATATAAGTAAAAAAAATAAAAAGAATATGAACCAAACGAACGAAAACGAACCACTTATTTCTTACAGAGGAACAAGATCTCACAGAAGTTCGTTAATGTTGTGATGATGATGCTTTTGTAAAGAGTCGAGCGATCGAAGCAGAAGAGTAAAAATGGTTGCAACTATAGCCATTTTGATTCACAAGCAGGTCTAAGATATCTCTATTTTTTTTCTTTGCTTCAGTCATTGGACTGCGGTCATGTTGGTGTAACGCATTCAGGGGGTTTGTCGAACAAATTTTGCGTCCGGAAGGAAGGAATTTGGTCAAAATGACACACTGACCAAATTCCTTCTTTTTCTTTGGCAGATGGTTTGTTTAGGCTTTGAAGCAGATAGCTTTGGACTTGTGGGACCCTATATTTTCAATCAGCCAATCGATTGATTGATAAGACTGAATTATGAACGCAGCCAAACGCATATCTGAAACAGCTGTAAGCTGTTTCAGATATATATATTGGACTGAGTCTCCACACGAAACTGGTTAATGGACGTCACACGGGTATTTAGCAAACCACATATAAATGATGCCATATATCGCCAATGTTTACATATTCTTTTATTCTTTTACTTGTTCAGTCATTTGACTGCAGCCATGCTGGAGCACCGTCTTTTAGTCGAATAAATCGACTCCAGGACTTATTCTTTGTAAACTTGGTACTTATTCTATCGGTGTCTTTTGCCGAACCGCTAGGTTACGGGGGCATAAACACACCAACATCGGTTGTCAAGCGATAGGGGATAGACACAAAGACACACACCTATAAATATATACATATATATACGACGGGCTTCATTCAGTTCCACCTGCCAAATCCACTCACAAGGCTTTGGTCGGCCCGGGATATAGGAGAAGACTCGAAGACTTGAAAAATCGACCCTTGTACGGTCTCTTTTGTCGAACTGCTAAGTTATGGGGACGTAAACAAACCAGCACCAGTTGTCAAGCGGTAATGGGGGACTAACAGATACAACGATACACACACACATAAGTGGGGAAACAAGCCGGAATAGGAACAAGTACTGAAATTGCTTCTCGAGAGCCACAGAAAATTTGGACAAATCTTCACCACCAAATGATTATTATATATCCGAATAAAATTATATGCTCACCCCAACACTTCATGTCTGTCTTTGTATTGTTCTCCTCATCGTTTCGCCCTTGTGGCAAATAAATGAAATCATTATTATTATTAATATTTTTATTATTATTAATATTATTATTATTATTATTGTTGCTGTTGTTGTTGTTGTTGTTGTTGTTGTTGTTGTTGTTGTTGTTGTTGTTGTTATTATTAAGGCAGCGAGCTGGCAAAATCGTTAGCATTCCAGGTTAAATGCTCAGCGGCATTTCATCTGTTTTTACGATCTGAGTTAAAATTCCGCCGAGGTCGACTTTGCATTTCATCCTTTTGGGGTCGATAAATTAAGTAATTGTACAGAGGTCAGTGTAATCGACTTAACTCCCACTGTGCCTTTACTCACTTTTCTCAGGTTTAGAAAAAAGTGATTTGTAAAAAACATAGCTTGAAGCTAGGTTTCTTCTTAAAGAACAAAAAAAAATAATAATAATAAGACCTTGCTTGTAAACCATTTGAACCTGGGATTGTACCCCCTAAGCAAATTTCGTTCCCGAGCCAGTGCATGTCACAATTCAATTTATATTCATTATGTGAATTGCTAAGACAGCGAGCAGGCGGATTCCTTACTGTGTCGGACAAAATACTTAGCAGAATTTCTTCCTGCTATTTACTTCTCGAGTTCAATTTTCGCCGAAGTTGACTTAGCCTTTTATCCTTTCAGATTCGCTAAAACAAAGTTCCAGTTGATCACCGGAGACGATGTAATTGACTTGTGCACTTTTCTTAATTTGCTGGCTTTATGTCAAAATTTGAAACCGTTATATGGATTTCTGAACTGCCTGCATTGCCTTTCTTTATAAAACTTTTCCTTTCTTTACAAAAAATTTTCCTTAAAGCAATTTTATTTTATTACGGCTATTATTTTAATCGCATGGAGGCGCAATGGCCCAGTGGTTAGGGCAGCGGACTCGCGGTCATAGGATCGCGGTTTCGATTCCCAGACCGGGCGTTGTGAGTGTTCATTGAGCGAAAACACCTAAAGCTCCACGAGGCTCCGGCAGGGGATGATGGTGACCCCTGTTGTACTCTTTTACCACAACTTTCTCTCACTCTTACTTTCTGTTTCTGTTGTGCCTGTAATTCAAAGGGTCAGCCTTGTCACACTGTGTCACGCTGAATATCCCCGAGAACTACGTTAAGGGTACACGTGTCTGTGGAGTGCTCAGCCACTTGCACGTTAATTTCACGAGCAGGCTGTTCCGTTGATCGGATCAACTGGAACCCTCGACGTCGTAAGCGACGGAGTACCAACAACAGCAACACTATTTTAATCGATTAAGATATTTAGGTGGGGTAATATCAGTATATTAACGTAGAATAATGTACAAAAGTAGACGTCACACTTTAAACAAAAAAAACAGAGGGAAATTTCTCAAAGAGAGAAGGACAGTAATATACGAAAAAATTAGGGATGATCTCCATTGCCTATTAGTAAGTTCCAAAGTTTATGTGATTTAACTTTCAATTAACTCTATGTTCTTCATGCAGAGAGCATCCCTGAGAATTTCTCAATGTCTTAATTATTGCAGATTTGTTGACAGATAGATAGATAGATCGGATGTGTATATGTGTGTGTGCGTATGTGTGCTTGTTTTTTTTTTTAGGTACTAAATGTTTCTCTTTCAGCAACTTATAAAAACGGATGCTGCAGCAGTTTCCGAGCCCCTTGTCTGAAGTAAAACTAAGTAATTGAAGAAACTTAACAAATAATGTATTTTATCAGAACACTAACAGCACAGTATATCAGTGAGGTGATACATTACAACATACAGCTGGACGGTTTTAGTCACCATTAAACTGTAAATGGTGACCAAACACTCAGTTACACTCCTAACAAAAGCAAACTCAAGTGGACACTTGATCTCCAACACTGGACAATTGAAGAGTAGCAATAAACCATTTGTTCCAACGAAATGTTACTCCTTAACTGTAACTTATTGAACATGGCGCACGATCAACATACTGGTGACTGTTGTTTGTAAATAATAGTTTTATTGTTATACATCGTTATCATCCTCCTCGTCATCATCTCCCACTAGGTCTGTTTCAAGTTCTAGGATTCATAGAGCCGGTTACTCGATGTCAATGGCGTATAAGAGAGTAAGATCACAACACTTCCCTGGAACGACACGTCAGTCCGTCGCAGAGTCACTCATTTGCAGCTGATTCGATTGGAACAAAGAGGAATTAAGTGTTTTGCTCAAAAAACACAATACACCACCCTGTCCGGAAATCGAAATTACGATCTTGTCATCTTGAGCTCAACCCTCTTACCACGAGCCTCTAAGATAACGGCTATCTATTGACAACTTTTTTCCATCTTATAAGGGTAATAATATCCAATCTTTCTGCTGTTTACACGGCTAAGCTGCGTTCGAAATATTACCGTCTTGCCTGTACAGTATATATACATAGTATTTCAAATTTTGGCACAAGGCCAGCAATTTCGGGGAAGCGGGTAAGTCAATTACATCAACCCTAATACTCAGTTGGTACTTATTTTACCGACTCTGAAATGATAAAATGTAAAGTAGACCTCGGCGGAATTTGAGCTCAGAACGTATAGACAGATGAAATGTCGCTAAGCATTTTCCCAAGAGTGCTAACGATTTTGCCCACTGGCTACCTTGTATTATATTATATATAGTTAGATATATATATGCAAGGGAGGAGAGACCCTTTGAGGATCGAATCAGGAGGGCTGGTCCAACTGTCCAGCATTCTCTTGAGTTTATATCATGAAATTGCTGGTCTTGTGCCAAAACTTGAAACACACACACACACACACACAAACACACATCTATATATTGTACAGGCAAGATGGTAATATATGTCCGGTTACAAATAAACTTTGCTTTCATATCTCAAGAAATCAAGTTAATACGTTATAAAGTATGTTCTGAGATTGATTTAATAAACAACGTCCTTCACATGCAGACATGAGGTCTTGTATAAATGCTGGGGTGGAGGCGCAATGGCCCAGTGGTTAGGGCAGCGGACTCGCGGTCGTAGAATCGCAGTTTCGATTCCCAGACCGGGCGTTGTGAGTGTTTATTGAGCGAAAACACATAAAGCTCCACGTGTCTCCGGCAGGGGATGGTGGCGAACCCTGCTGTACTCTTTCACCACAACTTTCTCTCACTCTTACTTCCTGTTTCTGTTGTGCCTGAAATTCAAAGGGTCAGCCTTGTCACACTGTGTCACGCTGAATATCCCCGAGAACTACGTTATGGGTACACGTGTCTGTGGAGTGCTCAGCCACTTGCACGTTAATTTCACGAGTAGGCTGTTCCGTTGATCAGATCAACTGGAACCCTCGATGTCGTAACCGACGGAGTGCCAACATAAATGCTGGGAATCGTTTTTAGTGTTGCCATTGCTTTTGTTATTGTTTGCATAGCATTTGCTGTCGTTCTTGTTGTTGTTCATGATGATGATGTTGCTGAGGATGTAGTTGCTGTTTAACTCATAGTCAGTCTTACTCCAGTAAACCTATTATAAAGTGTCCTGATTATGATCAGGACTTTTATTTTCAAGCATAATGTAACTAGAATTAAATTATTCAACATTGAAGTATGGCAGGATAGATATTCGGGTGCTATTTCTAACGGGTGAAATGACTATCTAAAATTCTGAAAGCTAATTTTTCTAAGCTCGAGTGTTATTATTACAGAGGCAAAATCCTATAGCACTCTAGTTTCAATCTCTCTCTCTCTCTCTCTCTCTCTCTCTCTCTCTCTCTCTCTCTCTCTCTCTCTCTCTCTCTCTCCCTCCTCTTTCCTCCTCTCTCTTCCATCTCTCTCTCTCTCTCTCTCCCTCCTCTTTCCTCCTCTCTCTTCCATCTCTCTCTCTCTCTGGCACACACACACACATGCAGCATTCATGATAGACGAACTGTAGACAGGAACTACGCTGCGGGCTAGGTAGGAAGTTGGTCAGCAGCGAAAGAGACTTCCGGTGGGAGAAGAAGAACAAAAGAATGTCAGTAGTGAGTGTTAAACGAATCTGAATGAACTAAACAGAAATAACTGGCGACTTTAGCCCTGATGTACGTAAAGTAATAAACCTTTGTTAAATGTATTCTCGTCTCCACTAGTTTCTTTGCGTGTAGCTTAACAAAGCTATAACTCTCGCTATTGAAACAAACATGGCAAGCAACAAAATAACACTGAGGCTACCACAATTCTGGCCTTTGAGAGCTGAACTGTGGTTCGCGCAGGTGGAAGCCTAAGTCAATATAAACAAGGTAACGGCAGACCAAACGAAATATTCGTACGTTGTGGCGGTACTAGATGAAGATACGGCAACGAGGGTGCTAGACATTTTAACCCAACCTCCACCAAAACACAAATACGTCATATTGAAAAACAGATTTTACGTAGTGTTCTCACTACATGAATAAATGAAGTTTGTACGAAACGTACGTACTGCTATAACCTATTGAATTTTTGTTGATTTTCTTCAAATATATATATATAAGAAAGGCACTTACGAATTCATCGGCTAGCGAGTTCAGGCATCTCACCCCAAAGAAATCCATTCCATGTGCGTCACAAATAGTCCCGTATGAAAAAAAGTCCCGTGTCGAACTGGTTACGGTTTAGCCATCTAACTTAGAGATATCAAATATAAAATATACAAGAATAAGGGCAGAGAATCGTCAATTAATAATTAACAATTCTGCCAAGTAGTTCAGTATGAAAAAAACCTTTATCGGTAAAACTATTTATCATTATAAATATACAGGGATTAGCAATTGAGTTGCTTCTCCAACATACTGAAAATTTAGAAATAGCAGTCAAAGAACTACTGATTCCAAACCACAAATTTTTCTCTAAAATGGAAAGCGATATATATGGCACACATAGAACAAAAAACCGGAGGGAAAAGCGTAAACAAACCAAGCCTTTAGTTAATTGGATACGAATCGTTTCATGGTTAAGTGAATGGAAAATTTCACTATTCCAATCTTCAGCCTCAATATTCTGATAAATTTGAAAGTGTCTCTAAAAAAATTCACGGTAATTTTTGGCCATGCGACACCAAAAATCAACGATAAGAAAGGCACTTACGAATTCATCGGCTAGCGAGTTCAGGCATCTCACCCCAAAGAAATATCGCTATCCATTTTAGAGAAAAATTTGTAGTTTGGAATCAGTAGTTCTTTGACTGCTATTTCTAAATTTTCAGTATGTTGGAGAAGCAACTCAATTGCTAATCCCTGTATATTTATAATGATATATATATATATATATATATATATATATATATATATATATATATATATATATATATATTTGAAGAAAATCAACAAAAATTCAATAGGTTATAGCAGTACGTACGTTTCGTACAAACTTCATTTATTCATGTAGTGAGAACACTACGTAAAATCTGCAATGAAAATGTACTCCTCAGCTGCTTGATG
>NC_142929.1:67015072-67065072 GCF_046866305.1 Octopus bimaculoides | reverse complement strand
TACTTCCGTTCCCCGTTTAATAATCGTTCGACCACAATATTTTTGTTAACCGAGGTCCTGTGGTATTCATCTGTTTCGTTTATAATAAATAAAATTATTTAAAATTGGAAACTATAGCTGATTTGGAAAGCTAAAAAAAAAAAGAAAAATTATAAAGGAAATAAACTTATAAATTTTTCACTCTCTAAAAGGATAACCAGAACATTATTCTAAAGCATAAAATTTATTTTGGTTGTTCAAGCTGAGCATTACTCTAGGATTTCTTCGATGTCCAGACGGTTTATCAGAAGGAATAAATTATTATATCCTACCATGTATACATACATACATACATACATACATACATACATACATACATATAGCACTCTTCCTTTCTGAAAAAGGACACACTGATTGGATATTGAAGTCTTAGATAGTTTTGTATTGGTTCAGTCTGACGGAATTTAGTGTGCCCGTGGTTTTCGCAGACACGCCAACATGCTAATATCGATGCGGCTAACGTTCCTTCTTACAAACTTATAAGAAGACATTATCAGGTGAAAAAAGGCACACATACAGAACGATAAGACGAATTTACTAAAGGTCAACTTTCCAGGAAGGAAAAACTGAATGTGTAGATAGTGCGAGACCTTGATGAAAAACACGATATAGTTGACCAGAACACTAAGAGCAAATACCGCTAGGCACCTAACCCGACGATCTTAGTTTCGCGAATCCACCGCGCTAGATTAGTGGTCTTCTTTTTTATCAGGCCCGAGACGATGTCAAGCAAGTACATCTCGGTAGAATTTGAGCTCAGGACACAAATCGGAGCAAATACGGCGAGGAATTCTATTCGACGTTCTAATGGCTCGGCTGATTCACTGCGTAACTGATGCACACGGGATGGTTATGACAGGAATGTCTTTATTCATAGGTATCTCTGATTATGGATAACCTGGGACGTAAACACCAATTGTCAAGTAGGCGCAGGAATGGCTGTGTGGTAAGTAGCTTGCTTACCAACCACATGGTTCCGGGTTCAGTCCCACTGTGTGGCACCTTGGGCAAGTGTTTTGTACAAAGCCTCGTGAGTGGATTTGGTAGACGGAAACTGAAAGAAGCCCGTCGTATATATATATATATATATATATATATATATATATATATATATATATGTGTGTGTGTGTGTGTGTGTTTGTGTGTCTGTGTTTGCCCCCCCCCCACCATCGCTGGACAACCGATGCTGGTGTGTTTACGTCCCCATAACTTAGCGCTTCGGCAAAAAGAGACCGATAGAATAAGTACTAGGCTTCCAAAGAATAATTCCTGGGGTAGATTTACTCGACTAAAGGCGGTACTCCAGCGTGGCCGCAGTCAAATGACTGAAACAAGTAAAAGAGTAGTGATGGGGTACAAACACACACACACACACATGCACACACACAGAAACACACACACATACATACACACACATATTTACTTCGGGCTTCTTTCAGTTTCCTTCTACCAAATCCACTCACAAGGCTTTGATCGGCTCGAGGCTATAGTAGAAGTTCCACGCAGTGAGAGTGAACCCAGAACCATGTAGTTGGGAAGCAAGCCTCTGTCTATATCGATCCTAATACTTAGTCTGATATTTATCATATCAACCTATATTCATAGAACGGTAGATTACACAGTGAGTTACGTCGCTTTTGGAAAACTGCTTCTCTTTGATGATTTAACTTACTTGAAAGGTATTTTCACCAATTTACACAATCACAAATTTTCCCGTATACATGCACACAAACATGTGTGTGCGGGCGCGCAAGTGTATGTATGTATGTATGTATGTATGTATGTATGCACACGCACACTCACGATATGTTTTCTCGTAGTTTCCATCTACAAAACATTCACTAACAAAACGAGATGAGAAACGTTTGATCAAAGTATCGCAGAGTAGGATCAAATCTGCAACGACGTGACTACTAAACAAACTTCTCAACCAAGCAGCCATGTCTGCGTTGCCTTATATAATCTTTTTTTTTTTTTCTGTGAAGGATATATCAAAAACTATTTTACTCCAAATTCACTAGTTTCTATTAAATCCAGCGTAACAAATAAAACTTATTTTTCGTCTGCTTATTTGAATGTAATGATTCTACAGTAGTGATTCCTTGCCATAACTATAATTGTCTAGGAAGTGTTATGAAGGAATAGAGATTGTTAAGGATTTAGAAGCGTCTTGATGTTTCTTAGAAAATATTTAAACTAGTTACGGTTTCAAGCGCATTCGAAAAAAACCTTTGTTGGGATTAAAATACAAGCAAGATATTATGCTTTATCAGTGCGCAAAAACATGATTGATAATTCGCTGAAGTTTGATACTATTTCGTTCCATATTGTTGGTGTCTTTAGTAATTTCCATAAAAATTGCAAGGGGAGCTCTAATATACGCAAATATATCAGAAGCAAGTGATGGGCGGCAATGCTGAAAGGAGTAATATAGGAAAATATGTGATTTATATAATTAGCATACCAAACTATATCAGTGCAGAATATTTGAACTACATCGGACGCTGCAAATGAAATGGATAAGATCCAACACGAATAATATATCACAGCACAAAATTAGAATTTCTGCCTGGTTAAAATAGTTTGAGAATTTTTGAGAATGCGGTGGTTTGTAAAACACCATTCGGTGAATGGGGATAACTGAGCAACGAATAGTTGGGAACCACTGTTCTGCAGCTTATAGAAATCCCTCACAGAGGAATATATTTACACATAAAAAGAAAAACAGAACCCCTTCCTACATTCTAACACAGTAGTTTTATACCACATTAAACACCTTTCTTTCTTTCTTTTCTTCCTTTCTATGTCATTAGATACTGCGAATGGTTTACATAAATATTCTGTTTCATGGAGGTGAGATAATAAGATGTAATAATTAGGGTAAATGACTTTACTGTTAATACTTAAGAGATATACATCAATGGATGATAAACATTCTTTCCCGGGGGGCGGGAATGAAAGTTTAGTCTGGCATGGATAATTCGTAAGTAGTAGAACGACGTCGGTCGGAAAACGAAGATGTCAAAACCGTGTTGCAATCACCGCTAATCGGCACTCACTGTGGGATCATTTTCTCGTCGTAAGAGGGATCAGGTGTGAAAAAAATATATTAAAAGACGATGTTTAATAAACTTATAAATAACATCATGAGTGTGCATGGCCTATTGGTTAGGGTGTTACACTCACGTTCGCGAGATTTGCTTTCAATTCCTGGACTGAGTTGTGCCTTGTGTTCTTAAAGAAAACACTGCATTTCATGTTGCTCTGCTATTACTTCGACACCTAACTTGTGGTACACCATGCGCCTGTTCAGGCAACATTACACCGGTACCTAAACTACGACATTACTTTCTCTCTCTATTAAGGCATTCCTGATCCAATCGTCTCTTCTCTTTCCATTGCCCTTGTATCCGCCAACCTCTCACTAATCATTATATGCAGTCTTTCCTTCTTAGAACTCATCTACCCTGAAATTCCCTCCCTGCTCACGTATTTTCTGTAGAAGGTGACGCACAAAGGTTTAACAGAAACAATTAAATGCATGAAGTTCACGGACGTAGGAAGGCCTGCCCTATAGACACTGCATTTTCTTCCAGACACTAAAATATATAGGGTGCGTCAGCTATTTGAGAACAAAATTTTAATCAAATTAAAAACAAATCTATTAGAAAAACTAATATATTTTTATAGAATTTGGTACACATATTTTTTATATAAACATAGCAAAGGATTATTCAAGAAAACCGCCTTCAGCCGCGATACAGCTTCTGAATGCCTTGATCAAGTGATCTTTATTCATGTTGGACACAACGTTTCCAATAGTAGATATCAACGTGTCCTTGTTATCGGAGGCATGCTTGTTGATTTCCTTCTCAACGAAACCCCAAACATAGTATATATATATATATATATATATATATATATATATATATATATATATATATATATATATATATATATATATATATATATATATATATATATATATATATATATATGTAGTGAAACTACCAATCGCCATTAGATACAAAACTGCTATCGCCATTCTTCTCATTAAAATATAAACAAGCGCTAGCGTAGCGGAAAAGTAGTGAAACTACTTATCGCCATTAGATACAAAACTGCTATCGCCATTCTTCTCATTTAAATATAAACAAGCGCGAGCGTAGCGGAAAACATCAACCGTGTCATCACGTGACTGATCATTATTCGAATCGGCAACTTCTTCGAACCGTTCCCGCCAGAACACAAATTGACCAATCACAGCCCTTAATAAGGTCACGTGATAGTGTTTTTCTGCTACCGTCTTGGAGCCCTCTGAACGCTTTAAATAGAGCAACTCATACCCAGCAAATTTGTCTCGGTCCAGTTTCTCTATAGAGACTGTACCGTGTACCACACGACAGCAGCAGCAGCGGCAGCCAGCGACACATCAACAGCTTCGTCCAACGATGACCACCAACAACGCCGCCACATCAGCAACATATTATATGTATATCAGCTTTGATATATTATTGTGTGTTCGACCGTGTGACACGTTTAAATAAAAGGAGTCTCCTGTTTTTCCATTCGTCACCATTGCTCCTTTTTGAGTTCGCACGGTCGTTCTTACATATATATATATATATATATATATATATATATATATATATATATATATATATATATATAATATCATAAAAAAGTAATAGCAAAAGAATGAGACCTCGCTATTAGGATTATATATGTTATAATTTAGAACAAACAATAAAAGGTTGTCATTATAGTACTCAGAGCGAAGAGCTACGATATATTCTCGTCGGTTATTAATGGCAACAGACGCTATGAAAAACCGTTGAATAAAAGGGAAGTTACTTTCATAGGTAGAAAACGAAAAGAGAAAAAGATGAAAAAAATACACAGCCATATTCTCACAATACACGAATATGCACCTCCTGCGTTCACAGCGTCTACATGCGTACACACTCACACAAACATGTATACGTACATGCACATATACACACACAAACATATAAGTATGTACGTACTTCTACTTGCACACATATCTACACATACACACACACATGTATATATATATATATATATATATATATATATATAGAGAGAGAGAGAGAGAGAGAGAGAGAGAGAGAGAGATAGATAGATAGATAGATAGATATATATACATATATATATATATATAGATAGATAGATATGCTTACCTGCATACACGTAACATAATACATATCTAGACATTTATACGTATAAAAATACAGCCGTTGGACAAAATCATGAAAGCCCATTAAAATTTCAAACAAATTTATTTTAATATGGGGTAGGACTACCTTTGGCAGTAATTACAGCTTGAATTCTACGAGATATGGACTCGTACAAAGTTTGAATTGTTTCCAAAGGAATTTTTATCCATTCTTCAGCTAAAGCAGTCTCCAGTTCTTGGAGTGATGATGGTGGAGGATATCGACTCCTTACTTGTTTTTCTAAAATGCACCATAAATGTTCAATAATATTGAGATCTGGGGGACTGTGATGACCAGATAAGATGCTCAACTTCACTAGAAGGTTTCTCGTGCCATTCAGTAGCCATAGAATGAATTTGATCAGATAAAATGCTTAAATAATCTTGACTATTAATTCTGCCATGAAGAGACAACATTGGGCCGGGGGATTTCCAAGTTATAGCCCCCTAGATCATCACAGATCCTCCTCCATGTTTAACAGTTGGAAGAAGGCAGTCTCGGTCAAATGCTTCTTTTGGCTGTCTCCGGTGGTCGGAAATAGGCTAAAAGATGACTCGTCCAAGGAAATAATTCTCCCAGTGCTCTAAGGGCCAATTCTGTAGGTTTTTACTCCACTCTAAACGCTTTGCAACGTTTATTTTTGAAAGTAGTGGTTTTCTGATTGCAGCCCTCCCGTGAAATCTGGCTTTGTGCAGCTCCCGGCGGACAGTTTTTGTGGAAACTGTGTTCTCGAGGTGGTCATTAAGCTCTGCAGTAATTTTGGGAGGTGTACTTTTATGATACTTTCTAACAATTTGCGTAAGAGTCCGATGGTTCCTATCTAAAAGTTTTGATTTTCTTTCGGAGTTTTGTTTCGACGAGGTTTTTCCCTCTTTCTCAAAAGCTGTCATTACTATGGAACTTTTCTTTCATCAGCTGCCTCTATTCTAAACTAGGCGTTTCGAAGATGAGGCAGAATGCGCTCTTAGAACAGCTCTTCCCGCAATGGATCTCCGTCGTTTGATGATGATAATTTTTTCTTGAATCGGCTAAATTACCTGCTCCTTATTTTGAGTGTAAGTGTCTGACATGTATACCCTTAATGTAATTTAGCATAACACAGGATGTAGCAAGGTGATAGCTTTTGGAATTACAGGTGCAATCCACTCTGACAGGCTTTCTGAGCAATTTCCCTCAACTCAGTAAGAAATAAACCGACTCGAAGGTGTTGAAACTGTCATTTGCAAAGCAGTTGGATCGATCCCGGAACCACAAGATTGCAAAGAAAACTTCTTGACCATTTGACTATAAAGTGATCACGCGCGCGCGCGAGCGTGTCTGTGTATTCAGTCTAATTTTATTTGATAACATCACCTACATGTAATTCTTATAGAAAATTGCATACATTCATAATCTCATTGGCTTCCAAACACGTGACCTGTTGTTTGGTTTGAATCATTGCAGGCCGTAGTAGGTTATTTGGCGAATGACCAGCGAAAAGTGAATCTATTTTTAAATATATACTAATTAATTCTTGCAAAATGGAAAGAAATTCCTCTTTGTTCTAAATCAGAAGCAGTGAGGAAGTAGGAGACTACTAGTGTACCACCGACAACTATGTTTAAACCTTGATGTAGAAACAAAACAAAAGGCTTTGTTGATTTGATTTGCTACTACCTATCTGTCTGTCTATCTATCTCTCTCTCTCTCTCTCTCTCTCTCTATATATATATATATATATATATATATATATATATATATATATATATATGGATATATATATATATATATATATATATATATATATATATATATATATATATATATATATATATATATCCATACTAACGTATATATGCATGTATATATGTATGTATGTATGTATGTATGTATGTATGTATCTTTGGTATGTATAAATATATATATATATATAACCTTGTAGATAGATAGATAGATTGTACGCAACAAAATCATAGTATTGTTTCTTTAGCGTCATTTTGCCGTCATCATATATTTAGTTAACCTGTTATCAGTCAACAATTTCGTTTTTCTGTTCCTTTAACTTTCTATTCCTTTAACTTTTGCAATGTAACAGGTAACAGAACATCAGGTATAGCAGAATCATTACCGCACCGGACAAAATGCTTAACTGTATTTCTTACGGTACTTTACATTCTAAGTTCTAAGTCTGCTAATGTCTACTCGGCCTTTCATCTTTTCAGGGTTGATAAAATAAGTACTAGTTAAACACTGAGGTTGATGTTATCGACTGGCCCTCTCCAACAAGATTTCAGTTCCTGTCCCCAAAATAGGAAATTTTAGGCGGCGAGCTGGAATAATAGTTAGCCGGAGGAAATGCTTAGCGGCACTTGGTCCGTTTTTACAATCTGAGTTCAAATTCCGCCGATTTTGACTTTACCTTTCATCCTTTCGGGGTCGATAAATTAAGTATCAGTGAAACACTAAGGTTGATGTAATCGACTAATCCCCTTCCTCCAATTTCAGGCCTTGTGCCTTTAGAAGAAAGGGTTATTATAATTATTGGTGCAGATAATGAATAATGCTGCATAGTAAAACGAATCATGTTATACAATTGCTGATTAAATGCTGCTTTTGAAGACTACGTCAAGTTTCATTATTGGATTTGGTTGCATCTTCAGACCACCATCTCTCTTCGAGCAGGATATATTTTTATTTTTATTCTTCATGCATATTAAAGCTTATACTAACGTTATTCAACGTAGTCAGAGTAAGTTTTTAGACAAACTCCATCCAGTAGCTCCATGCAAATGTAATTAATTATTGTCTAGCATCTATTTTAGTTTTGTGTTTTCGCAAATTAAACGATTAAACTGGAGATCTATTTTAATATTTGAGGAGCCCCTCTGTTAAAATCCTGGCTACTCCTGTGTAACGCTGTCCATATATTAAGACGGTAGAATGCGTTTTGAGTGAGATTTCATTACTATTTCTTGCAGCTCGAGAGACTATGAAGAGGATCCCTCGCTAGTGTATTTGTTGTCTTCAGTTGGCCATTGGTATGTTCAAAAACTTATAATTTATAACTTTGATAAAAGTTAACCAGGTTTTCATATATCCGTTTATAAACGAAACTTTCTCAGTGACTTATGGGTTATTTATAATAATTCGAGGGGAGAGAACCGATTTCATCTATTCCAGTACTTGACTTTATCGAAAGGATGAAAAGCAAAGTCGACCCCAGCAGTATTTGACCCCAGAACGTAAAGAGCCAGAAGAAAACCGGCTAAGCATTTTTTTAAATACCAGAAGTATATATTTGTAGTGAACACTTCTATCGCCATTATATACAAACAAACCATCTTCCCCACTGTAATAAATATAATCAAGTGCGGGCGTAGTAGAGAGCAGCCTGCTGTATCCATCACATGACTGACTATTCTTTGCACGGGTAAATTATCTCGTACCGTTCCCGCCAGAACGCAAACTGACCAATCACAGCCCCTAATAAGGTCACGTGATAGTGTTTTTCTAATGCTTCTCTGGAGCCTACCTTCAGCTATAAATAGACTAAATTATACCCGGCAAAGTCGTCGCGCCTCAGATCTCCTTTGAGATCTGGCGTTGACCACACACGCGTAACACAACCAGCCAGTTTCCAGCGACGACATCAACACCATCGTACAACTACGAACTACAAGCATCGCCCCCGACATCGCCAGCAGCAACACGACACTACGACTACCAGCATCGTTCCCGCCAGCGTCAACATAACTTCCACGTACACAAGCTACCAACAGCTAACCGCGGCACTTCTCTTCGATTCTGTTTGTGTGATTCATCTTCACCACGATACATAATAGCCAAGAATTTAGCCTGCGAAGAACATCCGTATTCAAGAACTTGGTTAGGCATGGAAGCCCTAACATCACAACTAGTGATCGCTCTGCCCCACACGCCTTAACTTCTTATATACAGACACTTACCACTGTGTACTCTAAGAACTGGTATCTTAAATCCTTATACGTGTTACTGACTCTATTCAATACTGTGTATCTCTCGCACCCACATACATATTTGTACACACACTCTTCTCTTGTTTACATGACGGCCAGTCTCATATTGTGTTTTATTATGTCGCATTCACACACACACACAGACATACATTTTAATGCTACAATAAATCTTACTGTTATTCATCTCTATCGGTTGTGTTCCTATCGTCTTCCTTACTGGCATTTACGAGTTCTCTATGTTATCGAAGTATAACATATATATATCATTTGATATATTTTGTGTTCGACCGTGCGACGCGTTTATAAAAGGAGCCTGTTTTTCCATTCGTCACCATTTCTCCTTTGGGGTTCGCACGGTCGTTCTTACATATTCATAGTGCAATTTTACGTACATAATATAGATGTTGATAAACTGAGGTTATCGATGCAATTAGTTGCTATAAACTCCTCTGGGGCATTTAAAATCTACAAGAAGCGGACAAGGAAGATTCCCCTTGTAACATCAATTAATTGAAATTTTGAGAAAATATAAAAAGTGCAATATGGGATTAAGCCTGATCTTTATGCCAACGGACATACTTCAGTTTTGCTAAGCTTTTTCAGTGAAGCATATTCTATTCAGTTGGCAAGACTAAACGTAATCAACCTTCTTTATAATTTATATAAATGACCTTTCCAGCGTCGTAAATCACTGCAAAGTGAAAATATTTGCTGATGACACTAAGCTCCAGCAAATCATCAATGAAGAAGAAGACCGAACCCAACTCCAGACTGATCTATACGCTGTGAGTCAATGGGTAGATAAAAACAAAATGAAACTGAACGAGGGAAAATTTGAGCTGATGCATTTTGGAAGAAAGTCTATACTAAAACAGCCATACTCTCTTCCTTCAGGGGAACCGCTCACGGTATCCAACAATATCAGAGATCTGGGTGTAATTGTTGACAACAATCTCAATTGGAGTGCCCACGTCAACGATAAGGTCAATATAGCTCGTAGGATGAGTTCCTAAATCTTCCGGTCCAGAGAACAAGGTGTCATCATCCCGCTTTTCTCCTCCTTTGTACGGCAACACCTCGAATACTGCTGCCCCTAGTGGCCTCCCCATACAAAACAAAACATCTCGAGGATTGAATCACCCCAGAGGGCACTCACCAAACGAATTGAAGGCATGACTGATCTTGATAACTGGGACCGCCTTAAAGCCTTCAAGCTCTACTCTCTCCAGCGCCGCCGCGAGCGGTATATCATTTGTACGATGTGGAAAATACACCGCCAGCATTGCTCAAACGACCTGAACATTAGTTTCAAAATCCTTTTCACAGTCCCACGAGCCATACATCCCCTGCCCAATTCAGAATCACAACGTATAGGTACACTGCGGCATAATTTCTTTTCCTCAACAGGCCCTGCCCTGTTTAACATTGTCTCGAAACAGATAAAAGAGGAAACAGATCCTATCAGCTTTAAACGGAGTCTAGACAGCTTTCTTCAAAGAGTACCAGACAAGTCACCCATACCTGGATACAACTCACTCAATAAGAACTCACTACTTGAATGGACCATAGACAAAACTGGACTGTGAAAAGGATTTAGATAATCCTATCAGGTGGTGCTATTAAGTTAGACATGGCCTGGACCAATCTTTGGTCGAAACATATCTAAGTTTATATACAAACACACACATATATATATATATATATATATATATATATATATATATATATATATATATATATATATATATATATATATATATATATGTATGTGTGTGTGTAAGGAACGACCGTGCGAACTCAAAAAGGAGAAATGGTGACGGATGGAAAAAACAGAGGACTCCTTTTATTTAAACGTGTCACACGGTCGAACACATAATTATATATCAAATGATGATATACATGATATGTTATACGACGATAACATATGTGACCAGTAATGAAAGACCACAACCGTATAAGATGAATAACAGAGATATTTATTATGGCGTTAAAGATGTATGTCTGTGTGAGAGTGTGAATGCGACATATAAGAACATAATCAAAGACAGGCCGTCATACAAAGAAAAGTGTGTATGTGAGTGATACATGTGTGTGAGTTATTACAGCAGAGAGAAAGAGAGTCAGTAAATAACACGTGAGCAATTATACCAGTTCTTTAGTACACTATAGGAAAAGTTCTGTATGTGAAGTTGGGAAGGCTGAGTGTGGCAGTGCTGATCACTAGTTGTGATGTCGTGGCATCGATGCCGGGCCGTGATTCTTGTTATACAGATGTTCGTCGCTGGCTGAGAACTCTTGTCTGTTTATTTATCGTGGTGAAGCTGAGTAACCTAACAGAATCGAAGAGAGAGATGTGCCGCGGAGGTTTGGTTTGGTGTACATAGAAAGTCGTGTAGACGCTGGTGGTGAAGAGGCTGCTGCTTGGTAGTAGTCGTAGAAACGTGTTGCTGATGTGGCGACAGCGGTGGTCATCGTTGGCTGGACGAAGCTGTTGAAGTGGTCGCTGGCTGATTGTTGCTGCTGCTGTCGTGTGGTACACGGAACAGATCTCAAAGAGAAACTGGACCGAGACGAATTTGCTGGGTATGAGTTAAAGCTATTTATAACAAACTATCGGCTCCCGAATGCTTCAGTTTAATACTCTATCACGTGACCTTATTAGGGGCCGTGATTGGTCAGTTTGCGTTCTGGCGGGAAAGGTTCGAAGAAGTTGCCGATTCGAATAATGATCAGTCACGTGATGACAAGGAATGGGTTCTCTGCTACGCCCGCGTTTATTTATATTTAAATGAGAAGAATGGCGATAGTAGTTTTGTATCTAATGGCGGTAGGTAGTTTCACTACATATATATACACGTACATGATGCCTGCATACATACATACATACATACAGACATGCATACATACATACATACATACATACATACATACATACATACATACATACATGCATTAAGAGAGGAGGTGATGTAATAGTACTCATGGGCTATTAATTTGCTTAAATACTATTAGTGTTCCGCATTTTCTGCAGAATGTTTGGCATAATATAATACAAAAAATGATAATGCACGGCAGCTTGAACAACCATTTGCACAAAGGAAATATGATAGCGTCTGCAACAACAAAAGCACCATATGCCGTTTTAATTACCATTGCCACCAGCAAAGCTTCCGATTTTATTCCGCACTACATGCTTATAATCAAAATCATAATACTAAAAAAGCTTCCTGTAGAAACAGCGCTAAATAATGACAGCGAGCTAATTCACAGGTTGACAAGTCTACGTTGACTACAGTAACAACACAGCTTGAATCTCTAGAAACTATAACTTCCCGAATGAGGTGATGCAAGTATCCGTCCTCTCATGCATACTTTTTAACTGGGACTTACATGAACTTCCTTTGTAACCGACAAAGCACACACAACTTCAAATGTAAATGACATCGTGTTCACCTCCTTCCACTATTCTTTAGATATAACTCAAAACTACATCAACTATCAGTATCTAACAAATGTGCCACCTCACTTTTTATGAACACCACCAAAGAACAGAAAATACAACCAAAACACATACAACAACACAATGACAACATATATATTAGAAATTATATACAATATTTCTACATTTCCGATGCCTGTTCCTTATATACCATTAGATTTTTAAAAAGTATGAAAAGTGACACTAGGGTTCACAGCACTGCCAGAAAAAAAGAAAAAAGACTGGTACTATGCATAAGTCGAACGTATCGTTAGTAGTTTAGCGTTGTTTAGCTGTGTAGATCCAACTGTGGTGACTGTGGTGACTGAGTGGTTGTTCAAGTTGATGATACGCAGCAAAATCTCACTAAGGACACTCAGTCACCACAGTTGGATCTACACAGCTAAACAACGCTAAACTACTAACGATACGTTCGACTTATGCATAGTACCAGTCTTTTTTCTTTTTTTCTGGCAGTGCTGTGAACCCTAGTGTCACTTTTCATACTTTTTAAAATTATACCTAATGCTCTAATTACAGTTGGTATTGTTTTCACCCTCATGCCCCACATCTTGAATGTTTCAGTTTCTAGCTCCTTGTATTTTGATAGCTTTTCCCACTTCTTTGGGGGAAATATTTTCATCAGAAGGGATTGTGGTATCTACCAGGGTGCTTATATTTGTCTTCCAGCCTTTTACCATTATGTCAGGACGGTCTGTCAAGGTTGACTTAGCATGTCGTCTTTTCGGGGTTGATGAAATAAGTATCAGTTGAGTACTGGGGTCGATGTAATTAACTAAACCCATCTCCCAAAATGTCAGCCCTTGCGCCTACAGTAGAAAGAATTATTATGTCAGGACGGTTCACCTAGGGCTCTTTGTCATTTTGGAAGAGCATATCTCAGATTATTGTAGCCTGGTCGTTGTCACGTACCGTGTTCTGTACACGCTTGTACTTCTTTTTATTTGTTTTCATATTGAAGTGTTGGCATGGCATATTGCCCACTGAATGTAGCTACCAACACGAGTTGACCTATGTATGTACTCAGATTTGGCAAGGACCGGGCAATCAGAGATGATGTGAACCGTCTCGTTGTACTGGTTGCTGATTCTGCTTTTGATGTTAGAAACATTTTCATTATTTTACATTTATAGGGATTTGTGGCCAGACATTGGTCTTGTGCAAGAAGGATCAGTCCCCCTATTTCAACTTTCAAGCCGGAGCTTTTGAGCCATTGCTGATTTCACCGCTTCTTATTTCTTCCCTTAGTCGTGAAGTGGTTTTGCTCTCCATTTCTTCTTGAGTATGCTTTGTAATTTCGTTTTCATCATGTTTTTTTTTTTATCCCTTTAACCATTTCTGTTATGTTGTTATCTAAATTTATTGCTTCAGTACAATTTGTTTCTGCTTTGTATTTTATCGCCTTCTTGTGTATAGATAAAAGCTATGGGGTTTTTTCCCTATGGTTTTATATTATGAGTTACATTCTTGGTCCCTAAGAATTTGTCTAGTTCAGCTGCTGTTATTTTGTACAAGTTTTCTATTTGTGTCAGGGATAGGTATATTATTATTGTTGTCATTATTATTATTATTGAGTGAGAGAGCAGTGCATGCCATCAAAGTGACACTGGGGTAAAATATACGAAGACCATTATACCCATCATGACTACCCGTCTGATAAGGGTACACCAGGCACATGCATCATAACCATATGTGCGCGACATGGTGATCTCATATCAAGATAAACAGCGCATGACCTCGCAAGTGGGGCCCAGTTAGAATTTTTTCAAGTCGAATAGCCCATCCCGCTCAAAAGGTCCCTGAATAAGGGTTGTTTAAGGATGTTAAGCAAAACACCCATGTTTCCAAAGGTGAATTATTCAAACTCCAAAGAATTCCTCTCAACACATGGCTATGATGCTCCCCCACTACTTCTGCTCATGATCAGAGATGCACCAAGGGACATGCTCAACTGGTTAAGGTCAACTGACAAGCAAATCTGTGGTATTAAGCAGAATATTTGCTGTAGCCCATCTTTTATACCAAGACAAAACAATGTACATGATAACACTTCCAATCAATTAAGATCAGAAGCCATGAGAGCCACAGCCTGGTACTGCATCCGGGCATAATTTTATTATTATTATTGTTATTATTATTACTGTGGTTTTGTAATTGTTATTGTTGTTGCTGTTATTGCCGTTATATACTTACGTTTATTATCACTAATTATTTTTAGACGTGTACAAGCCTACGTATGCACAATCCAGCATACGCATTATAAAAGCCCAATTAATTGCACAGTCCGGAAACAAGTAACGTAGTCTGATCCTACATTTGAGATTTGACTTTCATGCGATATTCATGTTTCATCAAGGGCGGAAGAGAACCAATTAACGATCCTGTCCGTGATTGTTCTGTCGTCGAGAAATCAGCAGCTAAGTTTTTCTCGAATCACACCCAACCGCATTAAATAGTCATCTTTAAATTTTTACCTGTTTTCAGTCAAAATCGACCGTAGTACTTATCTTTTCAGTCTAGTACTTGTTTATTAGGTGTCTTTCGCTAAACTGCCACGTTATAAGGATGCAAACAAACCGACACCAATTGTCAAGTGATGGGGAGGACAAACCACAAACACAAAGGCAAACACAAGCACACACACAAACATATATACACACATATACACACTCATAAGTATGTGTGGGGTGTATGTATATGTATGGATTTATGTGTGTATATATATATATATATATATATATATCTGTCCACCAAATTCTCTCACAAAGCGTTTGTTGGCCCAGAGCTATAGTAGAGGACACTTAACTAAAGTACAGTCGGGCGGGACTGAACCCGAATTCATGTGGTTACAAAACGAGCTTCTTAACCAGGCAAATAAATTAAATAGAATGTTGATGATTGGAACGCCTTCGGACATAGGTCTACCCGATAAGGGCTGACCCGGGACTAAATTGCTACATTATATCGAATAAATTCGTGTTGAATTAGTACTGTAGCGACGCTGAAACATTAATTTGTTATTGTAGTAAAGACTACACACATTTCAAACTGCAGATATAAAATTAATACATTTTAAATTTGACTATTCCGATTTCATCCTTTATACTTTAGTCTTAAAGTCCTTTTTCTGGTTTTAGTTATTGGATGCCCCCATGCTGAGGCGTGGAATTTAAGGGTTTTAATCGATTTTGTCGACAAATTATACTTATTTTAGTCAGTTATATATATTATATCGCTCTTAGTTTTGTCGAATGCCAGGCTTTTTTTTTTACTTCATTACGTGTCGCAATACGACGCACTTATTTACACCAATATACACAAACACAGATACACACACTCATACATACACACACAAACGCACACACATACATAGGTACATACATACATTCTTATTTATATATATTTATATGAAGGAACTACTACTAGTTTCAAATTCAATAAATATGGAAAAACTTTGAACTCCTATCAGGTTACGAGACCTGCCCATGTCCAACTCAGGTTTAAATCTTCTAAACAACTGTCATGACTGCCAGGAAATCATCTTCTACAATAGCCAGATCATCTGGGCAGGAACTCTGAAATTGGGAAAGATATATGTATTGTATTCAAAGAAGGTATGCTCTTAATTTTTTATGGGGAAGGAGTTATTCTCCTTTGTCATATTCTGGCTGTCTGTGATAAATATGCATACATACACACACCACATGCAAACCAATGGTGTGATAGGAGGTGAGGTAGAGAGAACGAAGGGATACAATAAGGAAGGAGAGTGAAGAGGGGAGGAAGAAATTTGAGGAAAAAACCCGAAATTCTGGAAAGCTCTGGAGTAACGTTTTGGGCGAAAATAGAACGAGTAATAATGTAAAATATTAAAATCATATAGAACTAAGTTGGGCAGAAAGTTTACTAGGGCAAGATTTAATCTTATTTTTGATGAAAGGGACCTATTATTGGAGTCTAATTATGAATTTTCTCTCGTGTATGCAGGGACTGAAGATCTCTGATTTTTTAGTTCCTTTTCTTCTGATACGCGGGGTTTTCCTCTCTAGGTAGATTTTGTATATGGTTTGGATCTTGCGGCTGATGCTAAACATTGTGTCATTATGTTACATACATACATACTTACATATGTGCGTATATATATATATATATATATATATATATATATATATTTCGTATGTGTATTTCGTGTGCAAGATTCTTGATGTGGATACGTGTGTTGACAGAAATACAATTAAACCTTGGGAGAGGCATTATGCCGGTAATAAACACACGCACTGGTTCAGTCCTTTATTAATTTAATTTATATAGTTTTTTGTTAAATTATTTCATTGCACTCTTGCAATCTCTTCAGTAACTTGTCTCTCCACTTCCATTTATTTTGAATATATGATCTGGCGTTGTTTTGGCGTTGTTTCGAAACTGTTTGGTATGAGCATGTGAGTGTGTGCAAGTTCGTATGTGTGCACGCTCATATGTGTGCACGCACTTATGTGTTCGTGCTTATATGTAAGTATGTGCGTCCATATGTGTGTTTGTAACAATTTCGTTTATATCAGATCAGATAGAGACTTTTTAATTAATTTATTTACGTTCATATTCCGCATCATATGTGTGAACAACACATGCAACCATGGGCAATTGTAAGGCCCTCATCTACGTGTATTTGGTGTTTAAAATTGGTTGCGTTTCAGTTATGAGGACCGACTCCTGTATTTGTCGCAACGATGCGTCACCGGGGTGTCTAGACAGGATTTCTATGTTAATTCTGTTCAGTACACCACCATGTTGTTCTTTGGCATGCTGGTAGAGCACCGAGGTTTGTTTTTGATTATTATAGTCCCTCCAATGTCCGTTTACACGCTCAGCCAAACTTCTTGCCGTCTCACCTATGTATGTGGTGTTTCTGTTTTTACACTCACCATCCATACAGCTTATTTTGTAGACTACATTTCTGGCTTTGCAGTTGGCACCAGGACTATTTTTGCACACAATGCAACTCTCCTCAACACACCTTGTTCTTCTGAAGGGATATGTTTTACATATTATTGATCTAATTGATCTCCCTGGTTTTTCTATAACATTTATCCTCAACTTGGTACTTTTGAGGATTTTTCGAAATCTGCGGGCCAGTTCTCCGTGTGGCGTGGCGTCCACAAACATTACTCCCTGGAACTTGTCGGTATTGTACCACGTGGTCTTTTTGTTTGTTTTGTCACTAATCCTTTGTAGTCTATTCCACTGTTTGTTACGGTATCTAGGTTGTGTTCCATTTGTATCTTTGACAACAATCTCCTCAAATTTCTTGTTAGCTCCTCTGTATACCCGGATTCTATCTTTCTGGCTGTATCCCGAAATTTGCATGCGATGCATGAAGTCTTGAATATGTTTTTGCTCCTCCCATGGATCGCACAGGGGAGATATGTTTTTCATTATTCTAACCAAATCGGCTACTAATATATTGATTTTCACACTGTGTATAAATTAAATTAAATTAATAAAGGACTGAACCAGTGCGTGTGTTTATTACCGGCATAATGCCTCTCCCAAGGTTTAATTGTATATATATATATATATATATATATATATATATATATATATATATATATATATATATATATATATATATATATATATATATATATATATATATATACATGCACACACACACACACGTGCCGTGAGTAAGAGCTCAGATCATTCCATAGTATATATTAAAGTTAGATAAGGCCGGTTTATGGGATTACCAGCAGGAATTTCTCCGTTCTAGAGTTAAGGATATTCCCTGGGTCGAGGGTGTCCTTTTGGATCCTCGCCCGTTCCACTACGCATAATTTATAACGCTTGGTCCCGTTTATGTAGGGGCTTGGATTTTCTAGGATTCTCCATGATATTGTTTATGGAATCCCGTCGTCTATCAGCTGCCATACATAGCTGGTTAATGACGTGACGTGTTTCCATTCCGGTATCCTGAAGGAGGGCATGTGGCTGGAGAGGCGTTGTTTGGACGAGTTTCTGGAACAGCCGATGTATCTCCGTGATCGGGTATTGGCGGTACTGTGTTTTTTAGTGTTGACGTTGCTGCCACCGCTGTTGGGGCTGGCGCTGTTGGAGTCATTGGAGATGGCGATGGTATTGCTTCCACCACAGCCGGTGTTGGTAAAAATGCTGTTGTTGTTATCATGGCAATCGTCATTGATGGAAGCAAGGGAACATCTTTAACTCTAGATTGAAAGTTTTCGGACCGTGCTTACATTTCAGAAAATTCCTGCTAGCCGATTGGAACCCACAAGATGGCAGGGTCACCGGCAATCGATAGCCAAAGAGAGATTGTTCTCTTTGTTGACATTGAGTTGCGGAGTTCTTTCCTCCTCCATATTCTAGAGAAGCCACTCCCTAGAGAAGCCTTAAGTCAACAGGTTTTGAGATCTGATGATACGCCATAAAGCTAAGCCTTTTATGGACGTGAAACCTAAGGTAATCTCATAAACCGGCCTTATCTACCTTTATTATATATATATATATATATATATATATATATATATATATATATATATATATATATATATATATATATATATATACATATCTATATCATACCTATGTATATATAATATAGCTTTTCCGTAAGAACCGACGTTTCTACCATTTTAACCACAGGAGGACGTCTCCTCCAGCTGGTTAGTCCATGCATCAACAAACCAACTGGAGGAAGCGTCCTTCTGGGGTTAAAATGGCAGTAACATCGGTTCCTAGAGAAAGGCCATGTTGAAGTGGCGATAAACAATATTTCTCAGTATAGTTACTAATTTCACCTCTAATAGAGATTTTCTGACTATATAATATATATGTATACGGGGAAGTACCCAAAATAACCGGAAACGTTCTCTATGGGACAAGCAAGTTGTAGTTCAGGCTGCCGCCGCTAGAGGCCATTTGATGCGACCCGCAGGCATCAGTCTGCCAATCGGCGTCGTCGCGTAGGGTCGTACTACCACGTGGTGCGTCATTGTTTTACAGTGCTTATCCCCTGTTTATCAATTTCTGCGATGGCTGAAACGAAGGGACAGCATGTTCCATGAAATTCCGCTTTCTGCAGGGGAAAACGGCGGCCGAAACAGTTGTTATGCTTCAAACAGCTAGCAAGAGCGTTGCCATAAGCAAAATACAAGTTTACGAGTGGTTTCCACGCTTTAAGAATAATCACTTGTCGCTTGAAGACCAACCTCGTTCAGGACGACCGTCGACCTCCTGAACGAGTGAAACCATCGAGAAAATTCATGAACTGATCTTGGAGGACCGTCACCGAACAATTGACGAACTTGATATGACTGGTGTGTCCTGAAGCTCCTGGCAACGAATTTTGCGCGAAAAATTGCTAATGAAAGGAGTAGCAGCAAAGTTTGTTTCTCGTTTGCTCACGGAAGATCAAAAGCAGTGACGACTAAAAGCGTGTGGTGAACTGAAAGAACAATTGGAAGTTGATCCGGATCTTATTTCGAAGATCATCACTAGAGACGAAAGCTAGCGCTAGAGAATTTGCAGATGTGGAAAAAGTGAAGAAGAAAAAAACGACGGAGGCATTAAAAGGCATCATTTCGCAAGAGTTCCATCATTGCTGCGAATAGGGAAAATGCGCCTAGGCGGAAGCATTGCTTCAGTGAAAAATATTTTGAAGGCGATCAAAGTCTAAATATGTAAAACAGAGTGAATAAAATAATATTGCAAAATTCCGTTTTATGTGTGTGTGTGTGTGTGTGTGTGTGTGTGTGTGTGTGTGTGTACGCGCGCGCGTGCGTATTTACATATATATATAAATTCATATGCTTGTGTGTATGTGAGTGGAAAGACAGACAGACAGACAGACAGACAGACAGACAGATAGATAGATAGATAGATAGATAGATAGATAGATAAAGAGAAATATAGATATAAACACACACATACACATACGCGCGTGTGCGTACATATATAATAACATATCTATATATACATATAAATATGTGTGTGTCCGTGCATGCATATCATAGTACAGCAGCATGCATATCTTTGTGCTGTGTTGTGCTGCTCGCGTGCGAGTGTGCGTGCGTGTGTGTTTGTGTGTGTGTGTGTGTGTGTGTGTGTGTGTGCGCGCGCGCGCATATATTCTTTTCTACTCTAGGCACAAGGCCCAAAATTTTGTGGGAGGGGGCCAGTCGATTAGATCGACCTCAGTACGCAACTGGTACTTAATTTATCGACCCCCGAAAGAATGGAAGGTAAAGCCAACCTCGCGGAATTTGAACTCAGAACGTAGAGGCAGACGAAATACCGCTAAGCATTTCGCACTTGAAATGTTTCAGATTACGATATCACAGAGCTATTCCAATTGAGAGATTGTTAAGATAACTATAGACGAGTCAGATTACGATTGGTCTGTTTTAGAGTGTTAGAAGTTGTCTATTTTAGCGCACTTATACTATTACACCACTGCACACTCAGGCCTATACACCCACACCTTCATACATTCACACAAACACACATATGCACCCCCACCCCATCCTCCCACTCCACCATCCCTAACACAAAAGATTAAATTGGAAAATAAACTTGGATTTCCAGCTGTATGATATACACGCTCTCTTACTGATAATCACACGTTTATAAATATATAACAACAATAATTACAACAGCCACAGTAATAATAATAATAATAATAATAATAATAATAATAATAATAATAATAATAATAATACAAAGCCCTTACCCATCAATGGCTAATGGCCTCTGGCTTGAAATCAGAAACAGAGGGGTTTATCATAGCAGCCCAAGATCAATGCCAACCTACAAAGAACTACCAGGCCAACATTTTAAAGAACGGCAGCTCCCCATTATGTCGTATATGCCAACAACAAAATGAGACCATCGATCATGCTGTCTCCATGTGCAGTCTGCTTGCGCCGACAGAGTATCTCAACAGGCATGATAGAGCTGCACAATATATTCACTGGGTAATATGCAAAAACCTGGACTTGCCCCATGATAAAAACTGGTGGGAACACAAACCACCCCCAGTACTTGAAAATGATCACATCGCACTCCTCTGGAACTTCACCATTCAAACTGACAGAAAGATAGACGCAAATAGGCCAGACATCACACTGAAAGACTTCAGACAAAAATCATGCCTCCTCATTGATGTGACTGTCTCAATCGATGTAAACGTATCTGTCAAGACCTACCAAAAACTGAGCAAATATAAAGATCTTGAAATAGAAATTAGCAAAATGTGGAATCTGAAGACGAAAACAATACCTATTGTCATAGGTGCCCTGGGAATGACAGCGAAACGGGCTGATTAAAAGTAAATAATAATAATAATAATAATGCAGATTAAAAGTAAATAATAATAATAATAATAATAATAATAATAATAATAATAATAATAATAATAATGATAATGATAATAATAAATGCCCTGATGCAGTACCAGGCAGTGGCTCTTCTGATTGTAACTGATTGGACGTGTTATCATGTATATCGTTTTGTCTTGGAATAAAAGATGGGCTACAGCAAATATTCTGCTTAATACCACAGATTTGCTTGTCAGTTGTTTGACCTTAACCAATTGAGCATGTCCCTTAGTGGCTGACGATATGTGCACCTCTGATCATGAGCAGAAGTAGTGGGGGAGTATCATAGCCATGTGTTGAGAAGAATTATTTGGGGTATGGATAATTCACTTTGAAAAGATGAGTGCTTCATTCAACATATATAAGTATATGTATGTATGTGTGTATTCAAAATAAGCAACAAGGATATCCAGAGGTAATGCAGTACAATCGTTTCATGCAACTCCATTTAATTCAACAATGCAATCATTAATTTAAAATGCAGAGCAATCCTCAGCTGCACAAAGAGATAGAATTTAATTAAATTAGAACAAATGGACACATTAGTATAATTATACCTAAATCTCCTAGAAGTTAAGCAGATAGACAAAGAACATGTTGCCTCTACTTCTGTACAGAAGTTACTAAATTATCAAGAAGCCTGTCACTGATTTTATTTGTTTTTATGGGGTCAGTTTTAATTTATAGACTAGTTTATCAAATCCTTGTATATCTAATAAAGGATAGCATCTGTTAGGGGTAGGGCTGAGAGAGCAGACAGAAATCATAGTTGGTATAGTCATAAAAATCAAGATTTATTAGAAGCAATATCATGAGGTTTGGTAAAGGAAAACTTAAAACAAGATGTTAGCTGACAACTAAGAGGGTCGCCCACTGGCAGACCATTGATAATGAAACAGGGGAAGTCTTATCATGTAGTACTATAGTTAAATGTTTTAAACAATGTTGTTATATTGTATACAGTTAAAGTTTATGGCTATTCAGAGGGTTATTAAGAAGAATATATTAACAAAAGGATAGAAATTTATAAATACTTTTGAGTATATACCAAACTTTTACCACAATAGAGGGAGGAAAAGAAACTATCCAGAAATAGTTTAATATTTATACATATTGTACACTTAAATACTAACTCATCAGATGGTATCTGTGAATATTGATTAATAGGTATATACTGATATTAATAAAGTAGTATTGAGGTAAAAGAACATTCTAATTATATACTCTTTTACCTGTTTCAGTCGTTTGACTGCGGCCATGCTGGAGCACCGCCTTTAGTCAAGCAAATTGACCCAGGACTTACTCCCGCTTTAGACAAAGCAACATTATAGTGGTATGAATGGGAAATAAAAATATCAATGTTTGATGATAATTTAGTAATTCTCCTAGAAATACTTTTAACTATCGATTTTAATACATTAGGGTGGGGGTGATTTGATAATTTATTCACATATCTTGTGACCTCACGTTCCTTCCTATAGGGGTAGTATAATTTAGAGTTAATGTTTAAAGTAGTATCTAAAACATTTACTACTTTAGTGCCATATTCATACGTAATACTTAAGTAAAAGTCTTTGAAAAATTTTCTAATTCTCTTTCTCATTCTTTCTATGATTGATTTATTGTTGCTAGCGATGATGAATAGAGCATCATCCCTATATAGACCTCCCTGTAATTCAGGGATTTCCCTATTTAGGCACCTTAAAAGGTACGCACCCACTAGATTTGTGATTTCAACCGAGTTGCTCGAACCCATAGCTATATCAAAGTTTTCTGAGGATTGTTCTGCATTTTAAATTGATGTAATGATTGCATTGTTCAATTAAATGGAGTCGCATGAAACGATCGTACTGCATTACCTCTGGATATCCTTGTTGCTTATTTTGATTTTAATCACCTTTGAAATTGTATGGATAATACTGTACTAAATTCTGGTGCCTCAACTTAAGTACCATATTCATCTGAATCTAAATTTTTGCCATATATATATATATGTATATATATATAGGGGAAGAATTCACAAAAAAAACAAAAGATGAAGACAAGTGGTGTAGAAAACAAACAGATGTATTAGTATAACGCTCGGGAAGTGAAAAAATCTTTAACACTTCGGGCCTATGCTCTTCCAGACAAAAGAACACAGAAAGAAACAAAGAGAGAAACACGAAGACAAAAAAAAAGAAATTGTAGTGGCTAGCGATCTATCATGGTAAAAAATGATAGATATATAAATGATAGATATGTAAATGATAGATATATCATGGCAAAAAATTATACATATATGTATGTATAGTATACATATATCTTTTATCTCTTTTATCTGTTAGACGGCAATCATGCAGGGACACCACCTTGAAGTCTGGTACTTATTTTATCAATCTCTTGCTGAACCACTAAGTAATGTTATGTTATATATATATATATATATATATATATATATATATATATATATATATTAGTTAATGTTATGTGTGTGTGTGTGTCTACATGTGTTCATGCACTTGTGTATGAGTATGTGTGAGTATATGTATGTGTGTTTATGTGTATGTGTAGACCATGGCTTTTAACACCACAAAGCATTACCTTAAATGGAGATAGACAAGCTATATGGAAACTATGGAACAAGCATTGGTGGTTTATTAGTTGTATTAGCATAACTTCCTATTGAAGAACACTTCACCACTATGAAACTCTTAAAATCAGTTGGCCAGTGTTTATATCCGGCCACATACACACACATTGCATATTGATTGTTATTTAAGACACTTAACGCCACTTACTCCCTCTCCCCGGAGAATAACAACCAAATGTAATATGCACAATATAAGACAGCTATAATAGATTGATAGATAGATAGACAGACAGACAGACAGACAGACATACAGACAGACAGACAGACAGACAGACAGACAGACAGATAGATAGTAAGTACCACTCAAATTCTGGTATTAGTCGAATCACTTATACTCTGATCTATCTCCATTTTTGGTCATTTTTTTTTAACTAAGGTACAAATCACTATTCATCTTTTGTTTTTATCTCTTTTATAAACATTTACTGATTTCACACTTTGACACAATAAATTGATTTTCATTATCAAAAATTGTAAATGACTAATGACAGACGTAATTTCAAGGGTGGAGAGGTAACAAGTTTGGCTTTTTCTATGATGTGTGCAGCATAAATGAAATGAAAGAGATACAACTGAGAGCCAAAGATTCCAGTTAACCAAGAGCTAACCACCTTCGTGTCTGTCCAATGAAAAATACCCATGGATTTCTCTTGATTATAATACAAGTTATAAATACAAGTTATACTGTAAGTTTGTATTGTCCCTAATTATGTCAGGAGGATAAGTAAAATAAAAACAACTCCAGCTGGGAATTGAAACAGGGTCACAGGCTTTGTTCATTAGATGTTAACCCACAGATTGTTTATATGAATATTTACTTCAACATTGGTTGTGGCTTTAAGCTTCCTTTAAATTTCTATAATCTATTTAACAGCATAGTCACTTGCTACACTGAGCTGGCAAAACACAGAATTGATTTGTTTCATGGAAGAGGTTGCATGGATACACCAAATGATAACTAATCAACAAACTTTATTAATCCTCTCAAATATATAATATAAAAACCTTAGTTATTTTGAAAACATGCAAACTTATAAAATATATAACCATGCAATTAATAAATACCCCACCTCCTAAAATTACAGGCCTAGTGCCAAAATTTGAAACCATTATTATTACTGTTATCATAGATATTATCTATTGTAATATTAATATCAGATCTGTAAGGTGGCAACATAACAGAATTGTTAACATACCAGGCAAAATGCTGAGTGGCATTTCATTCGTCTTTATGTTCTGAGTTCAAAATCAGCCAAGGTCAATTTGTCTTTCATCCTTTCAGGGTCAATAAAATAAGTACCAGTTCAACACTGGGGTCCTCCCTTCCCTGAACTTACTGACCTGGTAACAAAATTTGAAACTAAAGTTATTTTCAGGTCTGTAAGGTGGCAAGCTTATAGAATCATTATTGCACTGGACAAAATGCTTAATGGCATTTCATATCTTTGCTTTCTGAATTCAAATTCTGCCAAGCTTGTCTTTGCCTTTTATCCTTTCAGGGTCAATGAATTAAGTCTCAGTTGAGTACGGGAGTCGATGTAGTTGACTAGCCTCCTACTCTCCAAAATTTCAGGACTTGTGCCTAAAGTAGAAAAGGTTAGTATCAGGTCTATAAGGGTAGCTCAGATGGTAATATCCTGAGCAGTAATTATTTTTGATGATTAATGACTGAGTTTATATGTTGCCTGTCAGCTTCGTTACTGCATTTTTATCTCACCATTAGTCTACAGTAAATATTTATTATATTCAGTTCAATAGACTGCAACTATACAGGGTCAATGGATCACCAACTGCAATTTATACAGGGTCAATGGATCACCAACTGACTGGGGTACATCAAAACTCAGGCTCAGTGGGCAGAGATAACCATGACAGAAGTTTTTGCTTATGTACAGGAATAATTCATTAATTTAAAATGTCTATAATTAATTTATAACTAAGGCACAAGTTCTCAAATTTAGGGTGAGTGGGAAGAGTGGTAGACCAAATCTAGCTTTCAGCTAGTACTTATTTTATCAACCCCCAAAGATTAAGGGGCATAAATGACCCAGGCAGGATTTTTCAATTCAGGATATAAAGGCTATGCAACTAATTGCCACAAGGCATTTCACCCATTCTACTATGAGGTTTTTTATCAAAATTAAATTTTATTTTAATTAAAAATTTTATAACTTAATTTTTAAAATATCAGTATTATAAACATGACATGAGGGTGACCAAAATAAAAATACTTAAGCATAAACTTAGGATAGTGTACTAATCACAACTAGCACACACACACACACACACACACACAAACAAACAAACAATAACAACAACACAAGCAATTAAAACACAAACAGCAAACAACTCACTTGAAATGTTTGGTAGTCATCAGTTGTTTGAAACAATTCCTTAAATGGATATAAAACTAAACTACACTACAATCCACACTTTGACATGAAGCTCTCATAGCAAGGATCGGTCTCTATTGTAAGTGTTATGATAAAGTATATTCTGAAGTGATCTAGATGATATGAAAAATGTCAGCCTCTCAGTAAAACTAGTAAATCAGGAAATGAGGAACGACTTTCAGAGATCATTTCTCCTGATGGAAATGAAGTTTCAAAAGGAATAAAACTGTCTTTGTTTTTACTTGTTTATTTATTTTGTAATTTAGTTGAAATTCCCCACCCCACCCCCTCTGATGAAGGGGAGCAGTTATGACCCTTTATAGGGTCTGTATGGTTAATGGTAGGAAGACGGTACATCATCTTCAGATGGGAGACCTGCCACCGACCCCAAATACTTGCAACAGAGTGAAATCTGTTAACTCTTTAGCATTCAGATTACTCCTTTAAATGTAATGCTTATTCATTCACATTGTTTTCAATTGATCATGCATTATCTTGTAGCTAAGAGATTTTCATGATGTGAATGCTTATTTTTAGAATGACATTGTAGGACAGGTGTAAGAGGCCAGAACTGGTAGAATATTTAGGCTGGATATGGCTGGTTTGAATACTAAAGGGTTAAAGGTAGCCAAGGGTAATGGATTAAGCCTACCATCTGAGAAAAAAAATGTCCATCCAACAAACAGACTGTCACATAGTTCCTGCTTATCAAATTTTACTCACAAGTAGAACTACACTCAAGCCTAGTGGGACTGAACCTGGACCACGTACCTGTGAAGGTGCTTATTATCCATATGGCTATGTCTGTCTCCAGGTTGTTTCTAGAGTAACTGAAAGACCTGGAGATTTTAACTTTATTTAAACATCAGCATGTGTGTGCACACGTGCATGTGTGTGATTGACTATATCATACCTACTGTGTATGCAAATGCAGTTGTTCCTATAATGTTTTCTTTATTAGTTGGTCAGAGGAAAAGGACCAAAACCCATGACCAATGCAGGCTCTGACTCGCTAATGTGGTTGATGCTAGCTTGATCATCTACATGTCAATGCCTGCAGGAAAAATACATGATTGGAGATAAATAGATAGATAGGAGTGGCTGTGTGGTAAGTAGCTTGCTTACCAACCACATGGTTCCGGGTTCAGTCCCACTGCATGGCACCTTGGGCAAGTGTCTTCTACTATAGCCTCAGGCCGACCAAAGCCTTGTGAGTGGATTTGGTAGATGGAAACTGAAAGAAGCCCGTCATATATATATATATATATATGTATATATATATATATATATATATATATATATATATATATATATATATATATATGTATGTATGTGTGTGTGTATGTTTGTGTGTATGTTTGTGTGTCTGTGTTTGTCCCCCTAACATCGCTTGACAACCGATGCTGGTGTGTTTACATCCCCGTAACTTAATGGTTCGGCAAAAGAGACTGATAGAATAAGTACTAGGCTTACAAAGAATAAGTCCTGGGGTCGATTTGCTCGACTAAAGGCGGTGCTCCAGCATGGCCACAGTCAAATGACTGAAACAAGTAAAAAAGTAAGTAAAAGTATAGATAGATAGATAGACAGATAGATAGATGGATGGATGGATGGATGGATGGATGGATGGATGGATGGATGGATGGATGGATGGATGGATGGGTAGACAGACAGATAGACAGATAGACAGATAGATAGGCAGATAGATAGACAGACAGACTGACATACAGACAGACTGACATACAGACAGAATTAACTATCAACTGAGTGATAGTAGTAATAATTAACTATTAACAGAATTAACCATCAACTGAGTGAACAACTCTAAAAGCACTCATGGATCAAGTTGTGGTGTTAAATAGGGTGGAATGCTTAACATCACTCAGAGCGTTAAGTCTCAACCCCAAAAATGGTAGAACTACACTCAAGAGAATTTTTCTTTTATCTGGTGTATTTAGGAAATGCCTTCAATCTGTTGGAGATCAGCCTTCTCTTTGATGCTGTTTTTCTCAACCTTTTCTACATCCTGTACCTTTTGAAAATATTTCATTAATTTTCTTACCTCCCTACAAAAGTAATATTGTGTAAGAGAGTGAAAAGTCAATTTCCTAATTAATAAGTAATTTATTTTCTTAAATGCAACTGTATATAATACTGTTGATGAACAAATTGAACCCCAAAATTAAAATTTTGACTTAGAGTATACAACTGTAAATTGAGCAACAAGCAACAAAATGATAACCAGTGACATCAGTCACAATTGAGAACAAAATTTAATGATTTTTTTGTTCCTGTTTCTTATACATGACTTTATCAAAATATAGAACTTTCTTACTGATTGCAATTTTATAAGTCTATGTGTCATGATTGAAAAGAGAACTGAATCCAGATTTATACATGTATGTTGTTGCAAATGGAATGAGCACACAGTTTTCAGTCAGAATATTTTAAGGGTTAAATCTACATATGTAGAATAATAAAAGTTCTTGGTGTGCTTAGTTGTTTTATTTTGTGCTTTTTTTAAAGTCGCTGAGTTTGGAGGAAGGGAAGTACTCATGATCTTTGCAGGCTCTCCAAAACTGGTGAGATTGATGTCGTTAATGTTTCATTCACTGCAAATTAACATCTGCAGTAAAGATATGTGCATGGAAAAGATTCCAAAGAGACAATGTTTTGTGGGTGAAGGACTGAGCATAATGGTTTGTATAGAGCTGGTGAAGGGAAGGTAACAAGGGTGACAAAAGGTGTAAAGATGAGTGGGTTGAGTGGGGATACAAGTCCAGCCAGATCAGAGGAGCAGAGGCCATTATAGTGGTGATAGAAAAGACAGACATAGAGACCAGTAAGCCTGTAGACAAGAGGCTGGAGTATGACTGAAAGCCAAGTAGCCTCTCTAAAAATGAGATCCAGAATGCTTGTGTTTAGCAACAACACTGTCCCAGATATGGGAGCAGTATGCCCTAGTGGGCCTCATTTAAACAAAAGTTAGTCAATGATTTTAATTTAAGAAGAAATTTTAATAAGGATACCATATTTACTTGTGTATAAGTCACACTATTTTGTACATTACTTTAACTGAAAAAAAACTGGGATATGACTCAGACACAAGGCAAGTTTGAATATGAAGGGAAGAAATTTTGTACCAAGATTAAATTTTAGAGTGCATCTTATACATGAGTAATGTATGTGTTTTTCTGCTTTGTCACAACTTTAATGCTATCATGTATCTACATGGTATGCACACACACCACATGAGGAACTAACCTCTACTGTAGGGGGTCCAAAATATCATAAGTGCTGGCCATGCTAGGTTTCATTTTCACATACATCTGTTTCATAGGACAAAACTGATTTAGCTAGAAATAGTGAAAACAAAAAAATAAAAATGGTTGTTAGTCTACCACTGTTGTTACTACAGCTCTTTCTCTATACGAAAATATAAGTAAAAAGTTAAAATATTTAGATTAAATTCACCTTTCATTTAATTTTAAAAATTATAAACATTTAAATTCATGTACACAAACCAATCCTTGCTTGATGAGATTGACACAGCAGTGTGGTTTACAGTCTGTCTTTTTGCCATTTAAGGAATTGTTTTATACACGGAACTAGTGACTTCCTAATATTTCAAGTGAGTTGTTTGTTTGTGAATATAATATACACAATATATATATATATATTTATGGTGGAGGTGGTAGTGGTGGTGCTATATGCGTGTTTATGTATTTGTGCTAATTTTATTTGCATCTTTTGCACAAGTTTATATTTTGGTTGTTACTGTCACATGATTCAGTTAAATGACCTTGATAAATATATTTTGATAAATTACAGAAATGCTAAAGAAATCTAACACTACTGCTGCAGCTAATGTCAAAATAAATATCCAAATAAATTATCTTTTGGTGTGCAGCTAATGAATTAAGTATGCAATCCAGTTTCAATTCCTGATTGCAACTATTTTCAAACATTCTTTAGCATCAACCAAAACCTTACAATACACAATTTCTCTTTGCCTGAGATCTTAATAAAAAAAATGTATTCTATGAAAATGATAAACTTTCAATTAACTGAATATTTGACATCATTTATGATTTTGATGCTATTGAGAAAGATATAAACATCATAATTATTGTTTATCTCCAACACTACCCCTTCCATACACGCATACATATATCTTTGAAATTAAATGACCTGATTATCTGTTGAGTCGTTGTTTTGATAATGACTGTTGATTTATGGTGCTGATGTGTGAAACGAGTAAAAGAGAAAATAATGAATTTGAGGAATGTCAGTGTAGTTGACGATATATATAGGTGCAGCTGTGTGGTAGGAAGCTTGCTTACCAATCACATGGTTCTGGGTTTAGTCTCACTGTGTTGTACCTTTGCAAGTGTCTTTTACTGCAGCCTCGGGTCAACCAAAACTTTGTAAGTGGATTTGGTAGACAGAATCTGAAAGAAGCCCATCATATATATATATATATATATATATATATATATATATGTATATATATATATATATATATATATATATATATAAATATATATATATATATATATATATATATATATATATATATATATATATATATATATATATATATCATCATCATCATCATCATCGTTTAACGTCCGCTTTCCATGCTAGCATGGGTTGGACGATTTGACTGAGGACTGGTGAAACCGGATGGCAACACCAGGCTCCAGTCTGATTTGGCAGAGTTTCTACAGCTGGATGCCCTTCCTAACGCCAACCACTCAGAGAGTGTAGTGGGTGCTTTTACGTGTCACCCGCACGAAAACGGCCACGCTCGAAATGGTGTCTTTTATGTGCCACCCGCACAAGCCAGTCCAGGGGCACTGGCAATGATCTCGCTCGAAAATCCTACAGGAGCCAGTCAGGCGGTACTGGCAACGGCCACGCTCAAAATGGTGCATCTCATGTGCCACCCGCACAAGAACCAGTCCAGGGGCACTGGCAACGATCTTACTTGGCTTGCCGGGTCTTCTCACGCACAGCCCATTTCCAAAGGTCTCGGTCCGTAGTCATCGCCTCGGTGAGGCCCAATGTACGATGGTCTTGCCTCACCACCTCAGCCCAGGTCTTCCTGGGCCTACCTCTTCCACGGGTTCCCTCAACTGTTAGGGTGTGGCACTTTTTCACGCAGCTATCCTCCTCCATTCTCACCACATGTCCATACCAGCGCAATCGTCTCTCTTGCACGCCACAACTGATGCTTCTAATGTTCAGCTTTTCTCTCAAGATACTTACACTCTGACGGGTATTCACATTGACATTACACATCCAACGGAGCATACTGGCTTCATTCCTTGCGAGCTTACGTATGTCCTCAGCAGTTACAGCCCATGTTTCACTGCCATGTAGCATGGTTGTTCGTACGCATGCGTCATACAGTCTGCCTTTTACTCTGAGTGAGAGTCCCTTTGTCGCCAGCAGGGGTAAGAGCTCTCTAAACTTTGCCCAGGCTATTCTTATTCTAGCAGCTACACTTTCAGCGCACCCACCCCCACTACTAACTTGGTCGCCCAGATAGCGGAAGCTATCGACTACCTCTAGTTTTTCACTCTGGAATGAGATAGAAGTTGTTTCCTGTTTGTTTGCAGTCTTTATTGCACCTGAACATCTGCCACAAACAAAAACTAACTTGCTAGTTAACCTGCCTTTGATGTTGCTGCACCTCTTATGTGTCCATAGCTTGCACCGGGTACATCTTATAGAGTTACTACCTACTCCTTTTCTACATACTGAGCAGGGCCATCTACCTGAAGGGGTTTGTGTTTTATCTACCTTCCTACTTATTAGGATTTTGGTTTTAGCTAGGTTGACTCTAAGGCCCTTCAATTCTAGACCTTGCTTCCACACCTGAAACTTCTCCTCTAGTTCTGATAGTGACTCCGCAATTAGGGCAAGGTCATCAGCATAGAGGAGCTCCCAGGGGCAGCCTGTCTTGAACTCCTCTGTGATTGCCTGGAGGACTATGGTAAATAATAGGGGGCTGAGGACGGAACCTTGGTGGACCCCTACCTCTACCCGGAATTCATTGCTGTACTCATTTCCAACCCTCACCTTACTGGCAGCATCTCTGTACATGGCTCGCACAGCTCTCACTAACCATTCTTCTATCCCAAGTTTCCTCATTGACCACCAGATAAGGGATCGGGGGACCCTGTCAAAGGCTTTCTCCATGTCAACGAAAGCCAGGTACAGAGGTTTATCCTTAGCTAGGTATTTCTCCTGCAACTGTCTCACTAGAAATAAGGCATCAGTAGTGCTTTTACCTGGCACGAACCCAAACTGCATCTCATCTAAATTGATTCGCTCCCTAATTAGTTGGGCTATATATATATATATATATATATATATACAGTGCCCCTGGACTGGCTCTTGTGCGGGTGGCACATAAAAGACACCATTTCGAGCGTGGCCGTTTTCGTGCGGGTGACACGTAAAAGCACCCACTACACTCTCTGAGTGGTTGGCGTTAGGAAGGGCATCCAGCTGTAGAAACTCTGCCAAATTAGATTGGAGCCTGGTGTAGCCATCCGGTTGCACCAGTCCTCAGTCAAATCGTCCAACCCATGCTAGCATGGAAAGCGGACGTTAAACGATGATGATGATGATGATATATATATATATATATATATATATATATATATATATATATATATATATATATGTATATATATATATATATATATGTATATATATATATATGTGTGTGTGTGTGTGTGTGTGTCTTTGTGTCTGCATTTGTCCCCCCCCCCCGCTTGGTGTGTTCACATCCCTGTAACTTAGCAGTTCAGTAAAAGAGACTGATAGAATAAGTACTAGGCTTTAGGAGTTGAATTCTTTGATTACAATCCTTCAAGGTGGTGCTCTAGCATGGCTGCAGTCAAATGATTGAATCAAGTAAAAGAATAAAAGAATATCATCATTATCATCATTTTCATTGTTGTTATTTGACCTCTGTTCTCCATTCTGGCATGGGTTGGACAGTTTGACTGGAGATGGTAAGGCTGGGGTTCGCACTAGGGTCCATTATCTGTTATGGCTTGGTTTTTATGGCTGGATGTCCATCCTAATGCCAACCACTCCACAGAGTGTACTGGGTGCTTTATATTTGGTACTAGCACCAGTATTAACTCTACTGTGCTGGACAGGTCTTCTTGGGTACAGTAAGGCACCAGATATTTCAGTCGTTTGTCTCATACATACATACAAACATACATATATATATATATGTACTGAAACTACCTATCGTCACTAGATACAAAACTGCTATCGCCATTCTTCTCGTTTAAATATAAATAAACGCGGGCGTAGCAGAGAACCCATTCCTTGTCATCACGTGACTGATTAATATTCGAAGCGGCAACTTCTTCGAACCGTTCCCGCGAGAACGCAAACTGACCAATCACGGCCCCCAAATAAGGTCACGTGATAGTGTTTTCTACTACCGTCTGTGAGCCGATAATTCGCCTTAAATAGATCAACTCATACCCAACAAATTTGTCTCGGTCCAGTTTCTCTTTGAGAACTGTTCCGTGTACCACACGACAGCAGCAGCAACAATCAGCCAGCGACCACTTCAACAGCTTCGTCCAGCCAACGATGACCACCGCCGTCGCCACATCAGCAACAAGAGTCTACGACTACTATCTATCAACATCGTCATGACCAACACGATTACTACCAAGTATCAATCTCCACCAGCCTCAACACGACTTACTATGTACACCAAACCACCGCGGCACCTCTCTCTCTTCGATTCTGTTAGGTGACTTAGCTTCACCACGATAATAAACAGACAAGAGATTTCAGCCTGCGATAAACGTCTGTCCTCAAGGCCCTGGCATCGAAGCCAAAACACAACTAGTGATAAGCTCTGCCAAACGACGAACATCTGTATAACAAGAATCACGGCCTGGCATCGATGCCACGACATCACAACTAGTGATCAGCTCTGCCACACTCAGCCTCCTCACTTTCACATACAGAACTTTTCCTATAGTGTACTAAAGAACTGGTATAATTGCTCACGTGTCATTGACTCTCTTTCCATCTGCTGTAATAACTCACACACATGTATCACTCACATACACACTTTTCTTTGTATGACGGCCTGTCTTTGATAATGTTCTTATATGTCGCATTTCACACTCTCACACAGACATACACATCTTTAACGCCATAATAAATATCTCTGTTATTCATCTAATACGGTTGTGGTCTTTCATTACTGGTCATCTATGTTATCGTCGCATAACATATACTGTATATCATCTTTGATATATTATTTTTGTGTTCGACCGTGTGACACGTTTAAATAAAAGGAGTCCTCTGTTTTTCCATTCGTCACCATTTCTCTTTTTTGAGTTCGCACGGTCGTTCCCTACATATATATACATACATACATACATACATACATACATACATACATACATATATATATATATATATATATATATATATATATATATATATATATATATATATATATACACATACATATACCATCATAGTCCTCCAGGCAATAACAGAGGAATTCAAGACAGGATGCCCCTGGGAGTTCCTCTATGCTGATGACCTTGCACTAATCGCTGAGTCATTATCAGAACTAGAGGAGAAGTTTCAGGTGTGGAAGCAAGGATTAGAATCGAAGGGCCTTAGAGTCAACCTAGCTAAAACCAAAGTTTTAATAAGTAGGAAGGCAGACAAACCACAAATCCCTTCAGGTAGATGGCCCTGCTCGATCTGTAGAAAAGGTGTAGGTTGAAACTCCATAAGATGTACCCAGTGTAAGCTATGGACACATAAGAGATGCAGCAATATTAAAGGGAGGCTAACTGGGAAGATAGTTTTTGTATGTGGCAAATGCTCAGGTGCTATAAACACAGAAAATGTGCAGTGAACAGCTTCTGTCACATTCCAGGGAGAAAACCTAGAAGTAGTTGATAGCTTCCATTACCAAGATGACTAAGTCAGTAGCAGGGATGGATGCTCTGAAAGTGTAGCTGCTAGAATAAGAATAGCCTGGGCAAAGTTCAGAGAGTTCCTACCTCTGCTGGTGACAAAGGGCCTCTTGCTCAGAGTAAAAGGTAGACTGTATGACGCATGTGTGCGAACTGCCATTGTACATGGCAGTGAAACATGGGCCATGACTGCTGGGGACATGCGTAAGTTTGCAAAGAATGAAGCCAGTATGCTCTGCTGGATGTGTAATATTGGTGTGCATACATGACAGAGTGTAAGCGCCCTAAAAGAAAAGTTGGATTTAAGAAGCATCAGATGTGGTGTGCAAGAGAGTCGACTGTGCTGGTATGGTCATGTATTGCGAATGAATGAGGACAGCTGTGTGAAAAAGTGTCACACACTAGCAGTTTAGGGAACCTGTGGAGGAGGTAGACCCAGGAAAACCTGGGATGAGGTGGTGAAGCACGACCTTCAAACATTGGGCCTCACTGAGGCAATGACTAGTGACTGGGACCTTTGGAGATATGCTGTGCTTGAGAAGACCCTACAAGCCAAGTGAGACCATAGCCCATGGCCTATGCCAGAGGGTGTAACCAGCCCATCTATGAATACCCCCTCATACACTGGACAGTAAACCTTGCTTGCGAAGACCTGTTGAGGCAAGTGTAAACAAACCAAAATCACTGACGTAGCTGATGACAGTACCGCCTGATTGGCACTCATGCCAGTGGAACATTAAAAGCACATCCGAATGTGATCATTGCCTGACTGGCCCTTGTGCCGGTGGCACGTAAACACCACCCACTACACTCTTGGAGTAGTTGGCATTAGGAAGGGCATCCAGCTGTAGAAACTTTGCCAGACCATATTGAGCCTTGTGCAGCCTCTGGTTCACCAGTCCTCAGTTAAACCATCCAACCCATGCTAGCATGGAAAGCGGACATTAAACGATGATGATGATAATGATACATGCATACATATATATATATATATATATATATATATATATATATATATATATATATATATATATATACATGTATGTATGTATGTATGTATGTATATCTGTGTGTGTGTGTGTGTGTGTGTGTGTGTGTGTGTGTGTGTGTGTGTGTGTGTGTGTGTGTGTAAGTTTAGAGGGGTATAATATCTGGGTGGATACCATGGTAGCTCTCAGTTATGTTGCAGATTACAGCTAACTGCATCAATTAGTATTTAATGTCTATGACTATTAGGAGTTGTCATGCATGCTGTAAATTCCTCAGACAAATAATTCCATATCCGCTCGACTGGGTGGTAATATTATCTGGAGTGTATATTTGCAATAATTATTGCAATAGAGAATATCGAAACAGGTGCATCCTCAAAATTTATTTCCTTTTATTTTGAAATGTCATATACTCTACTTTTTTACTCTTTTACTTGTTTCATTCTTTTGACTGTGGCCATGCTGGAGCACCGCCTTTAGTCGAGCAGATCGACCCCAGGATTTATTCTTTGTAAGCCTAGTACTTATTCTATCGGCCTCTTTTGCTGAACTGCTAAGTTACGGAGACGTAAATACACCAGCATCGGTTGTCAAGCGATGTTGGGGGGACAAACACAGACACACAAACACATACACACAAACATATATATATATATATACGACGGGCTTCTTTCAGTTTCCATCTACCAAATCCACTCACAAGGCTTTGGTCAGCTTGAGGCTATAGTAGAAGGCACTTGCCCAAGATGCCACGCAGTGGGACTGAACCCGGAACCATGTGGTTGGTAAGCAAGCTACTTACCACACAGCCACTCCTACGTCTATATATAGCATATTTCTATGGTTACATGACCATAAGAATATGCTGTATGACATTGTAAAATAAAAGGAAATAAATTTTGAGAATGTACCAGTCTCCATATTCTCTATCACACACACGCACACACACACACACGTATATATAATGTAGGTAGTTAGGATAATTCCCAGCTGTTTCCTCTTGAAGGACATCTTCTTATTCTTATTCTATTATTATCCGTTCTTACAATCTAATATGTAGTCCCACTTGCTGTTGTATGTTAGTTCATAATACTTATCAAAATTAAGAATTATAGAAATAATATTTGCAGAGTTATTGCATAACAAAACTGAAAAAAAAAATTGAGGGGTGGTATATTTATTCACCATTACATATGTTTCATTTGGTGATAGGAATTACAAAGATTTACACGTTAGATATACTTGTAAGGAATTTCCTATTTGGAACTCTTCAGACAGAGAAAATACTTATTTAATATTTATTTTATTTATCCGTCAGAAGAATTTCTAATGAGAAATTCCTTACAAGTCAATCTAACATGTAAAACTTTGTAATTCCTATTAGCAAATCAAACACATGTAATGGTGATTGAATAATATCCAAAAATTTCCAATTTCCTACCTCCGAGACATCCGCCTTGGCAATGACACCCCGGTGTCACACCATTTCTGCTCTACCAGTCACTCCTCACAGCAACATCTGTCTGTGTTTGGATTGTCCTTGCACAGGGGCCATCCAGACTCCCGTTTGCGCCGTGAACAGGGATTAATCTTCTCTTTTCACTTCTTTGCGCCACATGGGCTCAATTCTCCTCCCCTCTTCATCTAACCCTCTCCCCCTCCCCCCTCCCTCCTAATTCCTCTTACCCACCTCTCCTCTCCTGCTCCGACTCCTATTTCTCTTTACTTCTCTTCACTCCTACTTCTCTTCACCTCTACTCTTTCTCTCTTCTCTCTTACTCTTTCCTCTTTTCTCCCTCCTCCCATACCCACCTTCCCCTTCTCTCATACCCACTTTCCCCTTCCCCCTTCATCGTCAACCCTCCCTCATAAGCCCATCCCACCCCTGCACACTCCTACCCCACCTTCGCATTCCTCCCTTCCCACCCCTGCACACTCCTACCCCACCTTCGCATTCCTCCCTTCCCACCCCATCCCTTACACCCACACCCTACCTCTGCCTACCCACATACCCATACCTCTACCCCCACCCTCAGCCTAACCCACATCCCACCCATGCTTTCCCCACTCTCGCCTCCCCCACCTCCCAACACCCTCACATCACACCACGCTACACCATATCACACAACACATCACTTCACAACACACCACCACGCACACACCAGCACTGACCAATTCCCATCTCCACATTTTGACACCTTCACACCTACATACACACATGCATACGTTAAGATCACCAGCATTTACTCACACACACGCACCTTCGTTTTGGGATCACTACTTATTTGTTTTCTCCTCTTCTTCTTAACTCTCCCGTGTGATCCTTCTGTCCGGCTTTCGCCATGATAGATCGCTACACATATATTTTTTTTCTCTCCTTGTTTCTTTCTGTGTTCCTTTCTGTTGAAGTGTGTAGGCTCGAAACGTTAAAGACTTTCTCTATTCCCGAGCGTTATACTAATACATCTATTTGGTGTTTACACCACCTGTCTTCGTCTGTTGTTTTTTCGTGAATTCTCCTATATATATATATATACACACACACATATATATATATATATATATATATATATATATATATATATATATATATATATATATATATATATATATATATATATATATATATACACACACACACACACACATACATATATATATGAGTGAGTGGACAAACGAAAGAAAGAGCACTCAACACATTTTTTGGGAGTTACATGTATTATTCCACCAGCCTGAAGAGACAGCCTCCTTTAGGGAGTTGTGAAGCTTGAAGGAGCACAGAATCCAAATCAAACTGTTTTGAATTATACATGTATGTATCAGTCTGTTTGTCTATATAGTTGTAGTATATATGTATGTATAAGTCTATATATGTGTATGTGTACAGTGAAGGTACTCAGAAGTAACCGAAAACGTTTTCTGTGGGGCAAGCCAGTTGTAGTTTAGACTTCTGCCATTTAATGCGACCCTCAGGCATCAATCGGCTGACCGACGTCGTTGAGTGTAGTTCTGCTGCCACATGCTACGTCATTGTTTTGCAGTGTTTCTTCCCTGTTCGTTGATTTTTGCGATGGCTGAAACGAAGGAACAGCGTTTTTCCGTGAAATTCTGTTTTCTGCTAGAGAAAACGGTGGCCGACACAGTTGTTGTGCTTCAAACAGCTTACAAGAACGCTGACATGAGCAAAAACAGTGGTTTTCACGCTTTAGGAATGGTCACTCGTCGCTTGAAGATCAACCTCGTTCAGGGCCACCGTCGACCTCCCGAACGAATGAAAACATCACGAAAATTCATGAACTGATCTTGGAGGACCGTTGCCGAAGAATTGACGAATTTGCTTAAATGACTGGTGTGTCCTGGAGCTCCTGCCAATGAATTTTGATCGAGGAATTGTGAATGAAAAGAGTTGTAGCAAAATTTGTGCTTCGCTTGCTCACGGAAGATCAAAAGCAATGACGACTGAATGTGTGTTGTGAACTGAAAGAATAGTTGGAAGTTAATCCGGACCTTTATTTTTTCGTGGCGCTACGGCTACGACCCGGAAACAAAGCAGCAATCCAGTCAGTGGAAGCATTCAATGTCACCACGACCTAAGAAAGCGCGTCAAGTGAAGTCCAGTTTCAAGACGTCGCTGATTTGTTTCATCGATGCAAAAGGAATTGTTACACAGAATTTGTTCTTCCTGGTCAAACTGTTAACCAATCGTTTGCGAGATGTGGTGAAACGTAAACGCCCCGACCTGTGACAAAGTGGAGAGTAGTGATTTCGATACGACAATGCACCTGCACACACCGCCTTGAGTGTGGGACAGTTTTTGACCAAAAATAGCATGACCTCGCTTACCCATCTTCCCTATTCATCCGATCTTGCTCCCTGCGACACTTTTTAGTCTCCCTGAATGAAAAATGTCCTTAAAGGAGAACGTTTTGCTGATGTGGAAGAGGTGAAGAGTTCTAGGACTGCTTCAAACAGTGGAAAACGTGTCTCGACCTTTTGCATTGCTTCAAATGGAGAATACTTTGAAGGCAATAAACCTGTAAACATGTAAAACTAAGTGAATAAAATAATAATATTGCAAAATTCTTGTTTATATATATACTTGCTGTGTCTGGAGGAAGCGATAGCCTCACGGACTTTGCAGGCCTCACAAGATTGATTGTGTTTTAATTTGGCTGCTGATTTTATTCTGAGCTTCCACCAATATTCTTATGATCCATCAGTGACAATATGTCCTTCTATATTTGCAATGATTTAAAATTTTCTCATTCTGTTCCAAATTGGTCTGTATATCACATCATACCCCAAGACAAAGTAATATCTAAAAGATTGGCAGTAATGTGGTTTATTTATATCTTTGACTTTTTATTTATTTATCTTTTTTTTTTTCGGTGTGTTCAAAGTAAAGGATCCATGGCGTGCCCAACCACACACTATGACGCCTAAATCGTACACCAATTGACTAAAATATTTTGTTGAAAAAGGCAGATAAATGCTAACCAAGTTGGTACATTCACCAAACCATGACATCTAAGCCACATACTGATTGGTCGAAATATAGTTCATAAGGTCAAAATACAGTTCATAAGATTCAGCCTGCTGGAGCCAATCGGAATTATTTCAAGGACAAATTTAATCCTTTCACTACAGTTGTCAATTGCAGAACACGACTCACTACCACTCCATAAACCTGATGATTGCGTAACATATGAAAGTACTAATTTCATCACAATAAATAGATATTATTCTATCATTACAATATTGCAAAATTGTAAAAATTGTAAATAATAAAACGTGAAAATCAGACTTGGGTGGAATTTCATTGATCTCCCTCTCTCTTTCTCTCTCTCTCTCTCTCTCTCTCTCTCTCTATATATATATATATATATATATATATATATATATATATATATATATATATATATATATATATATATATATATATATATATATCAGGACCCTACCCCACTCAGGTAGGTGGCCCTGTTCGATTTGTAGGAAAGGTGTAGGCAGAAACTCCGTATGGTGTACCCATTGCAAGCTATGGACACACAAGAGGTGCAGTGGGTTAATTGGAAAGTTATTAGAGAAGATAGTTTTCGTATGTGGAAGATGCATAGAATCCTTAAGAACTTTAGAGACTCGGGAAATTAATTCTCTCAAATGCTCTGGTGGCTCATTAGAGGTAGTAGATAATTTCTGCTACCTAGGGAACCAGATCAGTTATGGGGGAGGATGCACGGAGAGTGTGATAGCTAGAATAAAAATAAGATGGAAGAAATTCAGAGAGTTGTTGCCTCTGTTGGCCACGAAAGGTTTCTCTCTCCGAGTGAAAGGAAGATTATATGATGCATGTATACGGTCAGCAATTCTACATGGTAGTGAAACGTGGGCCATGAATGCAGAGGACATGCGAAGGTTTGGAAGGAATGAGGTTAGTATGCTCAGCTGGATGTGTAATGTAAGTGTATATGTTGGACAGAATGCTAGTGTTTGAGAGAGAAATTAGGCACAAGAGGAATTTGTTGTTGTGTGCAAGAGAAAAGACTGCACTGGTTTAGTCATGTGATGCGGATGGATGCTGACAGCTCCATAAAGAAGTGCCGATCTCTCAAAGTGGCTGGAACTCGTGGATGTGGGAGATCCAGGAAGACGTGGGACAAAGTAATGAAGAACGACATCAGAAAGCTGAACTTTTCAGGCAAGATGACAAAGGACCGAGACACCTGGTGCTTGGCTGCATTCAAGAAGACCCGTACCCCGCAGCAGAAGTGCTACGACCGATCGTTCTTGTTGTGTAAAGCACCCATGACGATGCCACGTGAAAGCGCCCGTGCAGCGACACGTAAACGTGTCCATTTCGTGCCACGCAAACGCATCCAGCACACTCTGTAAAGTGGCTGGCGTTAGGAAGGGCATCCAGCTCTGGTTACACCATCCAACCCATCCTAGCATGGACAACGGACGTTAAATGGTGATGATGATAAGATGGGCTTCTTTCAGTTTCCGTCTACCATATCCATTCACACGAATTTGGTCAGTCTAGGGCTATAGCAGAAAATATTTGCCCAAGGTGCCAGGCTGTGAGTTGAACTCGGAACCATGTGCCAATCTAGAAAATATCACTGTTTTGAGTCACCTTTCATTAATTGTGAAAGTTCATTATGTTTATTGCGTCCTTGAATAGTTCATTAATGACAGATAAATAAATTAATTAATTAATTATTTAATTAATAATAATAATGATAATAATAATGATGATGATGATGATGATTTCTTTTATTGGTCACGAGGGCCCAAGACATGGAGAACAATATCGAAGGACGAGTTACAGCACAAAACAAATTACAAAAACTTCATGTGGGGTTAACATCAATCAAGGGGGGATACTACTACATTAAAGGATATAACAGAGGATATATAATAGAAAGTAGAGAAATAAATAATAAATGATTAAATAGAATCCCCAATAGCGAGGCAATCTACTTAGGGTAATCCGAGGTAAATCTCACACAAAAATTCCGGATTACTCTGCCATCTCTAAGGCATGGGAAAGTGCCCTTTTCCAGTTTATTTCCTCCTGCATAGAAAAGCATAGTCAGAGTAGATCCATTCAGTCTCACCAGTCTTGCCACTGTCGACTACCTTTTGATAAACACACTAGAAGGCAGCACCTCCTTCTCTACCCTCACCTTCCTCTTCAAATGATATTTGAAGAAATTGATGAAGGTTTGACCAGATAGGAATGTGCTTGTCTTCAAACCTTTTAGACGGGTCCACTACACAACTTCTTTTGCCACAGCCACTAAGCTGAGAAAGATCTGCCTTTCTTCTCTCCTAAGGGAAGGTGGTGCGTCGATCTTCACTATACACTCGGCAGACAACTGAATTCGTTTTACACGCGACAACAGCTGCTCCACACAATCCCACAACTCTCTAATGCACGGACACTGAATTATTGCATGCGAGACCATTTCGTCCCCTTGCAAGCATCTCGAGCAGGTTCGGCTGTTGGCACTTACATGCCTAATAATAATGGTTTCAAATTTTGGTACAAGGTCAGGCAATTTGGAGGAGGATGCTAGTCGATTACATCGACTAGCATCGATTACATTGTTCAGGTGGTACTTAATTTATCGACCCTCGAACGAATGAATGGTGAAGTCGACTTCGACGGAATTTGAATCCAGAACGTGCAAACAGACGAAATGCCGCTAAACATTTAACCCGGTGAACTAACGATTCTGCCAGCATCACTGAAGTCGCCACCTCCTTTTGCTTCATGAAACGTCGCGAGCGCAGGAAGTGAACCATGGATCAGAATAAGCAATAATCCGAGAGAGATATTTTTTTGCGCAAACGTAACATTCCCAAGCAGTGGTTAAGCAAGGGAACCTGTCGCCAAACATGGATATTTCGAACATAAATTGATGCTTTGTGTCTGGTGGTTTTAATTATGATGGGATAATTCACTACGAATTCGTTCCGGACGATCGAACACTCGATGCCAACCTGTATGCCATTGTGCGGGAAAAATATTCGGCATTGGTTAATTGGTTAATAGCGAGCAAAACAACGCTAGACCTCGTACCGCTCGAACGACCCGGAATAAACTCCAGTAACTTGAGGGAACCGAGCTGATGCCACACCCAGGACATAGTCCAAACCTAGCTCCTTCGCATTATTACTTGTTCTGATCCATGGCTCGCTTCCTACGCTCACGACGCTTCATGAAGCAAGAGGAGGTGGAAGCTTCAGTGAAAGAGTTCTATCAAAGAATTGGCAGAAAGGTGGCTTCAGACGGTGCAACACTATGGCCTCTACTTTGAATGCTAGGCTTTGTTGTAAACTGACGAGTAAAGCAAAAAAAGTTACTGAAATATTGCAAAACTCTTGACTCAACACAATTGTATAAACTTGTGTTCGTCATATACACACCATGCCCGTCGCTAAGGGGGTACACTGGACAGCACTGTCCCCTCACTATCCAATGGTGTACTCTAAGATTTACAGTGATATACTTATCTCGAAACTCCACTTCAGCATAATTACAAATTAGTGCCCATCCAGAATATTCAAAAGCACCTCCAGACACCAAAGTCTAGCGACGGGCTTCACACACACACATACACACATGATTTCACATACTCTTTTTTTTTTGTTTCAGTCATTTGACTGCGGCCATGCTGGAGCACCGCCTTTTGTCGAGCAAATCGATCCCAGAACTTATTCTTTGTAAACCTAGTACTTATTCTATCGGTCACTTTTGCCGAACCGTTAAGTTACGGGGACGTAAACACACCAGCATCGCTTGTCAAGTGATGTTGGAGGACAAGCACAGACACACAAACATATATACACACATACATATATACGACAGGCTTCTTTTAGTTTCCGTCTACCACATCCACTCACAAGGCTTTGGTCGGTCCGAGGCTATAGTAGAAGACACTTGCCCAAGGTGCCACGCAGTGGGACTGAACCCGGAACCATGTGGTTGGTAAGCAAGCTACTTACCACACAGCCACACCTACGCCTGTTGAATAACTATTTTTATCTTCCTTCTGGATAGGGGACAATGAGGAAGTCACTACGAGGTCGATACACCGGCTAAAAATAGATAGCAGCCAAATTTTCTCAAACCCACCTGCCTTAAAAAAAAATAACACTATAAATACATTAATCTGAAGCATACAATGTTTTAAAAAAGACGAGATGGTTATGATTGAAACATGATTGAGACGAAATAACTCTTCCAATCGCTAAACGTCGACTATTGCTTGAGAAATTAAGATGAGTCAATGTTTAACATCTAAAGCATTGATATCGTTTGTCTAGCTTGACAACAAGAGAGCTTCTAGGTGGTCACTCAACCAGTAGAAACAGCGGTCAAATGTCCTTCACCTCACACCGTACAATCTTAACTAAGGAAAAGACAACGAAACGCCTTAAAAAGACAGGATGCTTTTTATCATAAGTCTGCCTAATCAAATCTGACCTGAATTTAGAAAAACAGCAACAACATGTACAATGTTGGTAGGAAAGAACTAACTGGGTCGGGTAAGGGAGAAGTAATTGGTTAATTACAACCTTAATGATGAGTATGTTATTTTAAGAAACATCTAGTTGCCCGTTTCTCTCGCTATCCCTACTCCATTTCTTCAAAACACCTGTGGGCTGATATTCCAAACTCTCTGCTACCTGTCCTAACAGATGTGGTTACACGCTTACTACCTTCTAAGCACTGCGCTTCAAGTGTTGCACTATCGTTCGCTTCATTCATAATTATCTATTATCTACTACCATTGCTGCTGCTAGCAGTTACAGCTAAGTATAGCAAAAGTAAATACTCTTGTGCCTTTTCGGTTTCGATGTTCTTATAGACGATGTCACACGCGAAAATCAATTATATCACTTTATGAACCACTGTTTGCTATCACAAAGCATTACCTAGTTACAAGCATTGTTACTGCTCTACATCTCTTGATACCTTTAGAAAGCATGAACGCCACACATCCGAGTCATGGGAGAAGCTGCAACGTGATCGTTGTATTTGCTAGAAATATCAGCTTAGTCTCTCTCAAATCGTACCCTACTGCCTTAGAAGAATAGAGTACATTGGAAACGGTCCTTTATACACTGTTTAAAAGGACAGAGTGGTCAAAGATGGTAAATCTTTGAACATACTTCTGTTTGGTCGAAGCTGAACAAAACTTCTTCCAAAATTTTCGGATATAAATTAGTAAATATTAGAATTGTAGACGGCGGAAATTATCGATAAACACTGTATGTTGTTTACATTGTGAATAGAAATTCCTTCTGTACGAGACAAGTAATATTGGAGACGATTTATCGGCTATAGCTATCTTTATAACTATGTGTTCTTTTCCAGCCATGCATCCATCCATTTTCACCGCCCACTTATTCCTGGAAGGATCGTTGGTGCTGAGTCTTCTAGTATCTCCTCCTTTAGGTCCTGTAAGAAGTAATCATCATTACATATTCATTCCTGGTGGCTCCTCAAGTGTTACCGACTGAAACTATCCACCTATTTTGGTCTATCCCTAGATATCTCGTCGGTTAGCTTCGGTTGAAGTATCTGTCTTGCGATGCTTTCCTGCGTCTTTCTTATCATATATCCGTAGTACCGGGCTGTGTCATTTTTCGTCAGAAATCATAATTATAACTAGAAGTGTTGAGGTCAGTAAAAACTTGAGTCTTAAGCTTCACTTACTCGATATTAAAACAAATTCCCTTTAAACCTACGGATGGCATGTGTTGACTGTCTATTTAATTATGTGTATTCTAAGTATAACATTTATTCTCGTACACATGTCACAGGAACAGCGAATAGTAATTCTCAAAACGTTTTGTGTTAATAAACAAATAGAATCATTGAATATCATTTTCCAGGGGCGCGTACACACATCTTTGTGTTATTATAATAATATAAAAGTAATAACGCGTATGACCTGGGGGTTGTAAGTATTGATCGAATTCATAGATATGACTGGAAGCGTTGAGTTTCAATCGGAAACGTGAAATTTATATTCATGCTTCCTCGTCCAATATCTACACTGCTCTACGTATTTAGTTATTCTCTCCGTTTGTAAATGCCAACATTTCCCCTATCCAAATATATAAACTTGCTTGCGCTTGGTTAACAATTTGGCCTAACATTCTGAATTTAAATCTAGTCCGAATAGTTGTATATCGTTCAACGAACTAAATGACGTTTAACCTATTTGTTACTCTGGTCAAGCTGGCCCAAGATCAAAGGAATAACTTGCTATCACTAATGTCTTGATTTTCCCAATGTGTTCAGGGCCACATTATCCAGTATGTTTCAAACTATGATTTACGGACAATTTTGGCTGGTGTTTCAAAAATGAGACTTCCTCCTTGGTTTAGTATTGCAACCACTACTCCTATGTAAATCACATTGAACAGCGTCACCATAAGGCGTAGAAATCATTAGACTCGAACTGCAGAGGAAGATCTTTGAGGTCATCAAATCAAGATCCATACTATGTCGCCGAATTAGCATTAGGGGAAACAAATTATCTAATTCCACATATAGGATTTATCGAGATATGGCTATGTAATTAAAGAGTTTGTTTCGCAACTGCACCGGTCCTAGTTCCCAGTCCACAATACAACATTCTAGCTAAGTGTCTTCTACTATAGACTTGGATTGACCAATATTTTGTAAGTTGAATTTGGTCGAAGTAAACTTTATAGAATACCATAGTGTGTGTGTATAAATAAATGTATATGTTCCAGTGCAATGTCAAGAAAGCCGAAGTTTTCCGAGGTAGAAGCAATCCCTGGTCACTTGCCGACAGAAATTTTCTGAACTAGTGATTGGTTTGTTTCAAATCTGTAATCACCGGCAATTGTTATATAAAATATTCGAAACTCTAAAACCAATCTAAGTTTTATATGCCATCTTTGTAATCAGTAGTTTCCAATCCTGGGGTGGTAGTGGTAGAATTCCGTAAGTCTTGGGAAGGTGGTGGTAAGAATTCCGTACGAATAAGAAAATTAGTAGATGCTATACAGTAAGCCCTATCGGCCAACCACAGCCACTGCAAAGAAAAGTTGAACATTTTCAAGAAAAGTCCGAACTGTTAAACGCGCTGTCATTCAGATATGCACCGAGGTGAGAAAACAAGTTGGTGGATCATTATCTAAGGAAGACTCTTCCCACGCAGGTTTCCACATTAAGTGAGAAAGGGGAAGCAAAGCAGATGACTTGGCGGCGACGCTTTCGTTTGAATATGTTAGGGCCAAGCATGAGTAATGCAGTCTTTGATTTATCTCAATGTGTCACGTTGATAGAAAATTGACTGGAGCCGATACATATCCAAGATAATCCAGTAGTTTACATCATTATTTAATGGGCTGGACAACAATTCCCTCATAAACTGGTGTATTTTTATAGCTCCTTTAATGAGAAGTTTCCAATTTTAAGGTCATCGTGTTACGGCAAACTAGCCAGCCAAGTTTCTGACAATACAAATGGTATTATCTCGGGTTTCTATTAGTTGATTTATGTATCTAAGCCTTTAGTCGAATAATTAAACAATTTTACCGGGTAAGAAAAAAAATCATTAAAGTTAATAATGGTCAAAGGCAAGGGAGACAATCCCTAAATTTAACTGCAGTGGGTTGGTGGGTCACATGTAAAAGTAACTGATCTTAGGTAGTAGTGACAATTGCAGATATGTTCTTCGTAGACGGCAATCCTCACAAACATTCAAACGTCGTGTCTTTCCAACTGGAATAAAATCAATTCACAACAATCTGGAACCAAGTCGGCCTAATATAACCACCAAGGAAAAGGAAAATAAGTTCCTGTATAAAATATACGTTATTTATAAATACATAGTTCTAAAGTTTGAAAGTATCCCTATTTCGCTCCTTAATATTAATTCGTATCTCAATTTGAAAACAGAAATTCTATGTTGTGCTTGTGCCACTAACGTAACTATCAGGTTTACTTGAATGCTTTAGAAATGTCCACAAACTTATGTAATGAACACTGCAACGTTTACATAAAATTCCACTTAGAATTACGCTACTGAATCAAGTGTTTGAAATAACATTACATTTAATAAGAGTAGTTTCATTTAGCTTAGTTGAACTTTAGCAATCAAATTCCTCAGAAGTTGTGATAATTCTGGACCAAAGTTTACTGGAAATATTTCATACCGGTGTATTAAAAAAATTTTTTAGAAAGTTATCATGCAATCTCAGGAGAAAGAAAAAAAAAAAAAAAAAAAAAAAAAAAAAAACTAATGCATGCAAAGTTGTTAAGTACCTCAGTAACTGGATTACAATGAATCAAGTATT
>NC_142929.1:66985072-67010072 GCF_046866305.1 Octopus bimaculoides | reverse complement strand
TTCATAATCTCTACATACGTTAAAATCAATAACTATGATTTCTTTCCTCACTGAGATATTCTCTTCGTTTTAAGACTATTTTTATTAGAATATATGATGTTTTATCAGAATATATATATTAGATGCGGTAGAATTAAATAACTCAGTTTAAAAAAAAAACTCAGTAATGACAATATAACACATACATTTGGATAATATGGGGGGTGAAATATTTAGGCAAACAAGAGATATTGATGCAAATATTCATTTACAATTTTCCTTAACTAACATATTCAAGGTGTTTCAAACTAAAACGGGGATTTCTGTAATACTTTCATTCAGTTGAAGGGTTTAACGTTTTGAAAATGCTTAGCTAAATTGCACTTTCTTCTTTATTGTTATTATATTGTTGCTATCTTGTGTTAGAATAAAGTGAAAGAAAACAAAAAATACTGGGAATGATTTGTTTACGGATGAGGGAAACAAATATTCGACCACAAAGAGTTTTCACCTAGCTGCAATAACAATATGTTTTTTAAAACACTTAAGACACTTTTCGAAGTTAATATTGTTGTTTATCCCGCGTTAGGCCAGTCTTGCTCGAGACATTTTAGCCGTGATAACTCGTTTTTATTTATTTATTTATTTCTTAAGGGAAGGGTCATATAAATAGAACTACTTTATCTAATGTGTCCAGCCTTTTACAATGAAAGTGTGAATAGAGGTAGATTTCGCTGCTTTTTCCCACAGGCCGAGCGGCAGCTAATATAGAAAGACTCGTTGCCTCTTTCAGTTGTTGCTTACAACAACTAATAAATGCTATATTCATCTTTCCCTCTCTTATAATTGCTAATTCAGTTAACGGTCTCCTGTAGTAGTTTTCAGCTTGTAGCTATAGTCAACCTAACACTTTTTCTAAACTTCTGAGACGGCTCGTAGAAATCTAAAGTTGTTCATTATAAATTCACCTTTGTTTCTTTTTGATAATTCGAAAATTTTATTATTCCTATATATTAATTTGAAAAGGGTGGGAGGAAACTATTTCGGAAGTCCGAATGATCAAATTTTTACGGAGAGAAACGTAAATATAATGTTTAATACTCCTTATATCATTGTTTCATATATATATAACTCTAAAATAACGTGATATCTGTAGTGGAATGACTTACAGAAGATTGACAATTGTTGTGATCATAATTTATTTCCAAAAATCCTTCGTTTACAATGTCATCGAAGAGAAAACATGAAAATAATGGTAGTTAATGGTTCTAATCTTGGATGTTCGTATTAATTGAAAATCGGTAGGATAAATTCCAAATCCATTTTTGGTAACATCCAGGCATAAAAGCTTTATTCTGTTGGTATTGAAGAAATGGTTACAACATAACTTGTAGAGTTAGAAATGTAAGATGGTTTAGATTCTATATCAATTTTTTTCTTAAAGATTTGATTTTCACTTATAAACTGATAATAAACACCAATGTTTATTTATCAAACTTCAGTTATTCCGATATCTACAAGCTACCTGTTTATATAAATATATATATAGCGCTAATGTAGAACCCTCTATGCGAATACTAGGCCTGCTAGAAATACTAAACAAAATCTTTGTTAAATCACACTTTATCAAAGAAAGGGAATAGAGCTGTAGATACTTTTGTCGGTTTATTTATTTTTTTTTTTTTAATATGTAAAAATGTTCTCAGTTCTCTTAATAGGAGTAAAATTAGGTCTGTAGATTATCTGTTAAAAACAAAATATCCTCAAGGTAAAGGTAAATGTTATTTAACACTTAGGATCTAAAATTCTGATGATTATTAGAAAATACAAGTGCCATTTGACTGAAAAAATAATAGGAAAGTATCAGGTGGCAGTGAAACTTATTTTTTTTAAAGTAAACTATAGCAGAACAAAGCTTCCGGTTGAAATGAAAAGTGAAAGAATTGTGTTTATATAACATATGAACAAAATACTATATAAACAGTATTAATATTGGTATATGTATCGTAAAGAGTCAGTCGATCAAAGCGAAGCAATTTTTGATATTTATTCACAAAAACTGTATATATATATATATTATATATTATATAAATGAGAAAGAGATTGTTTTTCGCTTTGGCCGATTATTTGTAACTATAACACGTCCTTACATTAAAAGTAGGCAATAGTTACAAGTATGAAAGTATTACTTGCATATTTAGGCAAAAAGCCATAAACCTGGATGCAGTGGATATACCGTGTTACTTTCAATTATTGGTTTCAGTGAAGGGAATTGATTTCATGTGTGGGTACGTAAAATACAAAGTAGGCCAGTCTTTAATAATGGTATCTAATTTAGGTTCAAGGCCAGAAGTTTTGAGGCAGGGGTTTTAATTGATTGCATCGTTCTCAGTACTTGACTGGTACTTTATTTTACCTGTACCGAAAGGATGAAAATCGTAGTTGACCTCGGTAGATTGGAATTCAGACACTCTGACGATTCTACCAGCTCACCGCTCCATAGTAGTGTATCATAATCCTTTCTACTGTAGGCACAAAGTTCGAAATTTTGTGGAGGGGACTGGCGAGTCGATAACATTGATCCCAGTGCTTGACTGTATATATTTTATCGATCCCGAAAGGATGAAGGCAGTCACCTCGGCGGAATTTGAACTCAGAACGAAAAGACGGACGAAATGCCTTTAAGCATCTGTCCGGCATGCTAACGATTCTGCCAAGTCGCCGCCTTACGATAGTGTAAAATAAGCGATGCAGTACCTATTTGCTGATATTACTAGTCCTCTTTTTATATTACTTTCTTCCAGAAACTACAGAAATATTCGCCGCATCTTGCATTGGTTAAACAACCTCTCTTGCAAACAGAATAGATGTTATTTTCCCTTCAATACCGGAAGGGACCAAGTTTCCTATTTACTACTTTATAATTTAGCACTAACATACCTAATGCAGAGAGAATTAAAATGCCAACTAGAAGAAATAAATATTTCTATGAATAATTGAGAAAATGTCGATTTTAATGTTTTGTTAGTGTTTACACATCTCTCGGTTCCTTTTAATATTGTCAGAATCATCCTCACCTCGATCAATATTTCTCATAGGACTGGAGCTCATGAGAATGGAAGAGGGGGCGGACAAATTGTCATGATTAATGAAATTAAGACGATTTTAAACTTTTTCAACTTGTCTAACACCATAACAAAGAAAGAGTAATTTGATCCAAGCTCTGTTGTTTCTTCATTTGAAAAGAGGGGTGAGGGCTGGTATTTGTTAGTTTGAGAATCTAGCTATGTATCTCTCTTTCCTCTTAGGTTCTGTGGGTGTAAGTTAGGCACAAGTAGTTTTAAACGTATTTTATTCAAGATTTCGCTGTTAAGGCTTTTGAAAAAGTGCAATGTGGCCAATATTGCTATGATGATCCACTTGATGAGGCCGGGTATTATATTTAGGCTTGTGATAGCTTACAGATCAAATCGAGTTATTAAATCTGCAGAAAGAATCGAACTTTTCTCCAATTATCTTGTATGAAATATTTTGTATAAATTCCGGTATAAACAATGTCAAATTAGAGAAATAGCAATGACTGTTATATTGATTGAAGTCATCTTACAAAGGAACAATATTAAAAAAATCAAGCCGGATAGGGAATATGGTGCAGAATTCATATTTTAAGAACGGTAGCAATGTAAATGGAGTAATGAAGGTCACCACTGGAAACTGAACGAGTTTTGTTTTTATGAAACATCATGGTACAGCTATTTACAGAGAGACAGATTTCGATAGAGAATTTAAAAGATGATTTTAAAATATTATTTAGAACCTTCAAAAGTTGAGTATCTACATATTTCCATTGGGGACTCGCCCTACAACATTTTACTAATGTAAGTAAGCAATAAATAACATAACTACCTACTACACTAATTTCTGTGAATATAATTCCAAAAAGTATTCGCTTCAAACAAGCGAGAGATTGAATAACCAAAAAATTAAGTTTTGGATTCGATACAGTCGTTAAAAACTTTAACTACATCGAAATGTTATATTTAGATTAATAAACTAATTAGTGATTTTCATGACCAGGATGAAGGATTTGAGAGAGGGGCGTCGCCTTGCATTTTAGTTCTTAAATATAAGCTAGGAGTGGTTGTGTGGTTAGTAGCTTGCTTACGAACCACATGGTTCCGAGTTCAGTCCCACTGCGTGGCACCTTGGGCAAGTGTCTTCTACTATAGCCTCGGGCCGACCAACGCCTTGTGAGTGGATTTGGTAGACGGAAACTGTAAGAAGCCAGTCGTTTATATGTGTGTTTGTCACCCAACATCGCTTGACAACCGATGCTGGTGTGTTTACGTCCCTGTAACTTAGCGGTTCGGCAAAAGGGACGGATAGCATAAGTATTAGGCTTACAAAGAATAAGTTCTGGGGTCGATTTGCTCGACTCAAGGTGGTGCTGCAGCATGGCCACAGTCAAATGACTGAAACAAGTAAAAGAGTATATTAGCAACTGATGTTTATAGTCTGGACTTTTTACCAGTTGATGTTTGTATTAAACATGCTACTTGGTTGGGAATTACAGCAACCCTTATTTAAGAGACTGACGTTTCTAGGAGCAAGCATAATAAATTGCATACAGAGAAAGGTTGTCTAATCTGGATGTCGGGGCAAAGTTTTAGACAATGTATATGTATTATATGATAAATATATGATTGATAGTTCTTTTCTCTCTTGATCTGGCAGAAAATGAGACATTGAGTAAATATTTAAACTAGAACAAATCAAGATAAACGTTTATTTTAAGAAAATGACAGCGACTGATATTTTATTATTGTAATTCAGTTTTACCAACTGATAGTTTTCCGGGGTTTTTTTTTTGGGGGGGGGGGGGGTTATATATTTATATAAGTCTAAACCAAATACAGCGCTATGAGCCTAAAATAATATATTAGTGAAAAATTTAGAAAAAAATTTCTCACTTTTTGTTTTATTTTTAAACTTGCTTTTGTCGAAAAAAGTTTAGAATGGAGGGTGGGGTGGAAATTTACTTGGATAAGTTTCAAAAACCCGTTTCTTTAAAGAATTTCTAGATTTTAGGAACGACACGAATGTACAAGTTTAATATTATTTCTGTCTCATGTATCATAGTCATCACCCTCCATCTTGTCGCAGCATTCACATACAACTGATTTGGGAGGTTTCTATAATGTTGCTTCCACTCTACTTCCGGTGACCCGTTTCTCTTCAATTTCTAAATTTTATTTTTAATTTTTTTCTTAATAAAGCAATTGCCTTGTAAAGTTTTCCATGAGGAAATTACAATTCAGTTACAATAAATGTATTTTAAAAACATTTATCCCTCCCCACCAAATTGGAAGTAGTGGAAATGTAATTCTAGCTAGGGTTTGGTCCTAATTCTAATCAAAATAGAAATGGGTGGTTGTGTTTAATCAGCTTTTTTTCCTTTCCTTCACTGGTATTAATAGTGAAAGCTATTTTGTCTGTTCCTCTTCTACTGAGAAAATAATTCTCTCATAGGGCCAACAGGAACAGGTACCAACTTGGTTTCGTTTAGAAAACTACATTAAAGCGAAAACTAAATACAGTTCGATAATTAACACATAATTAACACGTAAGCCAAATATCAGCGAGGAACCCACTTCCTTCTTCTGTGACCCAGTTCATGTTATACTGTAAATGTGCGTGTAATAAACATATATATATTAAAAGTTTGAGAAGTCAAAAATAAAGATCGCACTTATACACTGGGATATGAAAATCATACACGCCCACGCGTTGCAGTTGTAGAATTTGAAAGAAGAAAGATAAGTTAAAACTGTTAAGAGAATAGTTACAATTACAAGAGTTCTCTCCCACTATTCTATAAATGGTTTAAAATGTGGTCAGGTCAAGTAGCTTTTACATCTCGCAGCATTTTGGCTTTTTTCTAGTTCTTCTATTGTATATTTTAGGCGAGTATTTCGTTCTGCTCAGCTGGTTTTCAAGGCCGTCATTTTGCAGGAGTTTTCAGTTAATTCTAATTATACTTTCTAAAAAGTGAGCTGTTAGACTTAATTATTATTGAAACTGTGCCGGCTGTCATTTCTTCCTCATTCCGCCAGGAAGGAATATAATGGTGACACAATTTTACTGTTGTTCTCCAAAAACATTCTCTGAAAATTCAGTTCCGAAACAAATAATTCACATATAACACAGTCTAACACTGTAGTTTTGAAAGTTCTATACATGAACTCTCTCTCTCTCTCTCTCAATATTTATAAGCGTTTTTCTCCAACTTATCAGAGGTAGTGTTAATTAGATAGCGAAGATAGGAATTACAGAAATATGGAGAGAAGAAAATAATAAAATCTAATTCTTTACGGTCACATTTTTCCTTTTAATTTTCATGATTAATTGACATAAGGTTCATCTTGAATCAAACACCGATCCAGTTACCATTGGCCTTGACATCTTACATTGACACATCTTACTGAAAACATTCACCTTGATCCGACTAACTGTCTGGAAATCAGTCAAGAGGAGACTATCAACACTTTGTGTATATCCTCTTATATCAACATCAACCCCTGCACATCACTGTCTCGCGTATTATGACTCATAGGGTCGGTTAGCCGATTTCCATGATGTATAGGTGAGCGAGATCACAACATTCCCTCTTGAATGGGACACCAGCCCGTTTCAGGGTAACTTATTTACAGCTGAGCGATCTAGAGCAACATGAAATGAGGTATTCACCCGAACACAACGCACTGCCCAGTACGGGAATCGAAACCACGATCTTCCAATCGTGAATGCAACACCCTAACCACTAGGCCATGCAACTACCCTGTAGTAATAAAGGTTATTTTATTGCTTCCCAGAAACTTATTTTTGAGGCCTTGTTTGCTAAATAAATAACTTCTAAGAAGATGTTCTGTACAACTGCTTGATACGAAAAAAAACAAACAGTAAAAATGGATGTTGTATAACAAATCTTGAATTGGTGTACAAATTTTAACATTACTACATACGATCATATATACTACTATAGCTGTATATCTATAAATGTAATTAATAAAGACCTAAGTTATGAGCACTCCCACCCTCTCCCACCGCTTCACTAATAATAATAATAATAATACAGCAGCTGTTTGAGATAGATTTACTGTCCGGATGGGTTTATACAACAAATGTTTCATTACGAAAGCAACATTTCATTGTGAATATGTTGAATGTCCTAGCTATGGTTGACGTGCTTTTTCTAAAACTTCGTTTGCGTGCATATATATAGCTTTGGAAAAATAGATAGGTTTGAGATAAAATAAAATGAGTTATTTGCTTGCTTTAATATAAATAGGCTGACGTTACTGAATATAGTTCAGCCGTGATTAGTCAGTGTGGTTATTTTAAAGGTTTATACTTAGTTATATATTCGTAATTTCGTAGATGTACTTGTTTGGCAAGTGGTTTTATAATTGATGCTATTTTAACAATGAAATAAAAAATACAAATGTATCTTTCTTTTCAATAAAGAATTCTACTTCGATCGATGTAATAAATATCTTTTTGTGAATAAAGATTATTTAACTATATTTGTTGTTTGTGTGATTTTTAAAGTATGCTTTGATATTTATTAAGAGCTTTCGTTCCATTTTTACTTGTTTTCGTTATTTATTTGCATTTATGTATTTTCCATATTTTAGAAAACGTTGAACATCTTAATATGGCTCACTTCCTGAAAGTTGTCATTACAGCTCTGATCATTTGATAGCTAGTGTTTATTTTAAACAAGTGTTGCGATTGGCTGACATATTGAAGTGTTACCAATCTGGTTCACGAAATTATGAAGGCGTTCGTTTCCTCGTGGAGTTTTGTAAAAAAAAAAAAAAAAAATCACTACATATGACCTGTGTCGGCGTGACTCATTGAACATCACCTAATAATAGAAGATTATGGACACAGGTGCGAATAAAAAATTTTGAGAACACAAAGATGTTAATTATAAATAACAATAGGTCTTATTTGAAAATGTAATATGTTAGTTGTCCAAATGATGAGGTCGGTGGTCGGTTAAAACTCAAAAACATATTAAACTCCAGTTGCAGCCATGATATTGGTTTCATTTGCATATTGTTTAACCTCAAGTCAATCCTGATTCAGGAGGCCTATGATCAAAGGCTTTCCATCTATGACTATCCCGTCTTTTCCAATGGGCAGGAGCCTTGACCACATTTTAAGACAGTGGGGTGTGAGTTGAAGGAGATCTAACAACTATTTAGAGCAGGCTGAGCCACCACCTATAATCTCTGTTCACGTCATACATTTACGTTTCTGCTACACGACTCAGCTTCGCTAAATTGGGAGTGCTCGGAAATTGTAAACTGACAGTTTTATTGTTCTGAGCTACAATTCTCACTGCAAACTTAAACATAACCGTTTAAAGATTAATCAGTAGCCATACTTTCAGATGAATTCAAATTCATATATATATATATGTAATGAATTAGCCAACTGAAGACTGTAAAACATTTTCGAATATCTGTATGTCATTTTGAAATACTGAACATGTTTAGAATACAAGAATCGATGTAGTAGTTCTATTTATTAATTCATTAATAAATAACTATATTAGTAGCAATACACGATTGAAGTACTTTCCTAAATAGATCGACTACTTTGTGTTTGAATTGCCCCTAGACTTGATCAACTTCAGTAATAGAAATAAAGTGAGGAGTTCGACGTTCCTTCACTTTTCGGCTCACGGAGAGTGCTGGCTTATAGTGTCTAATACCATCTTCTCAACCTGTCGTACTAGCGTCCCCTAATTCTTAATACTCTTACGTTATCATTTTCTTAAACTTTGATGCATAGTTGCGAACGAAGAAAGAAAAGACACTCATTAGAAACTGCTGGTAGAAATTACATTCAAGACAAAATCATCGTAAAGTGTCTGTTGGATCTCCTCTGGGGACTCTGCATCGTCTATTATTCTCATCACATTACTACCATAAATTCAACTACGTGAAATATTTTAACTCAGAAATGATTCCCTATTTAATTACAAAAGCTATGCCAACAGTTTATCAATAGAAATGATTACTCAAATTTGAGGGGAAATTTTTGTTCTTAAGGATATATAAGTTGATGATATGGCGCTTCTTTGCTTCCTGGGTGCTATGAAAGTGAAAGAATTTATTTGGTCAGAAGGTGGAGGTAGTCGAAAACTGTTGAATCCTATAATTTTAAATAAAAGTAATTTATTAACTATTCTCTCTTCAACTTACACCCCATACAATTGGGTAGCAAATAACTAATGTTTGCTTTTGTTGATTAGGAATATTTGATGGAACCAACTACAGTTAAGTCGACTACACATTAAATGTTTTATAATCGCTAACCGGTATTTTACTGTGCACCGGTTTACTTTAATGCCATAATGCTTTCATTTTGTAGGAACACTTAATTTATGACCTGGAAAACACCTATATTTAACAAGGCAAATACTTTCACTTTCATAAGCCTTGAAAACAAGGAAATGTGAAGCATCAAACCAGCTAGTATACACTTGCCGTTCTATTTTTGGTACCGCCACCCAACCACCGCATATGTCTTAAATAAATAGTAAACCGGAAGCACAAATTTCAAAGATAACTAGGCTACCACCGACTGATGTATCACGTGCCATGATGATGTAATACTTGCGAAGATCTATTTCTTACATATATAAGAATTTTTCAGAATAGTTTCTTTTGTCACCAGCAACTCCATTTCCAGATAGTGTTGGTATCACCTGAAAAGTAAGAAAAAATACCGAATTTTTACTGAAATGCAACATGATCTCAGAATACTTAAATTTAATTGAAACAGAAAAGAACAAATGCTCTAATATATTTTGGAACTTCAAAGGCTGTAGATTAGCCGAACTTACAATATTCATTTTTGTCATTGTACGTTATCTGTTACATCTTGTTGAGATCGACTTTACCATTTGGAGTTCAATAAACTACTGTGATTGATTCTTTTGGCTATCCTCCGCTATCGCAAGCATTGTTGCTGAAGTTTTTAAAAAATATCAATTTATTTGAAAGTGATGTAACAATCGTCGTAAAGGTGAAGTGTCGACCAAGACATTTCATGAATCGAGTTGAATCAATTTATGCTGCTAAGGTTCCTGAGAAAGTAAGAACTTATCTAGGCACAAGGATACACATTTATATAAATTTATATGAAATTGTGAGATAAAATAGAGCAGTAGTTCCCAGCTGTAAAAAAAAAGGTCTTCTTGACCAGTGTTCTCCATTAATTGGTTACATCTATCACAACAAACCAAACGATGCCTGTATCAAGTTCACAAGTTACTTATGGCTTGACCCTGAGCTTTATACCCGGCTCACATAGCAACATTGTGACAACCTTTTTATTTTTGTTTGTTTCTTTTTTTGTTGTTTTTTTTACCTCGATTGGTCCTGCTTTTTTCAATACTATTCTGAAGAAAGACCCAAGAAGAAAAAAGTCCTCATAATAGTACTTGGACAAATTCCTCCAGGAAATACCAGACGCCAGGATACACATTCCGCACGCGACAACTTCCTATTCGAGTGGGCTATGATGTCCTAAAATATGATTTAAAAGACTTATCCAGGAAGTGTTAAGTTAGGCATGACCTGGATCAACAGCGACCAGAACCTTAAGTTAATCTTAATAATTATGAACTCACTCTATCTTCGAGATGCGGCATTGACAGAGGAAAAACATAATTAAACAATGAATGGCTGAAATAAACAAGTACCCCCAGACAACAGATTAGAAAAGAATTTAGTTTTATATAGTGTGTCTAATAAATTATAGTTCCTGAAAGTGAACTGAGTAAACAAGGTATTGAAAGGCCAGGCCATAAGTTCAAACATTTTGCCGCCGGTGGTGTTTCGTTGTGTTTCTGAATCAGAACAATTTATTCTACATTCCTTCAGGTTGTCCTAACTGCCGGAGTTAAGCACCTGATCAAACAGAAGCTGCCGTATGTGGGCAAGATCCTATTCTACATTAAACTAAATATGCACAGAATATTCTCATCCACCACTAAAAGGGCATCTTCCTTGCTCATTAGGAATTACCCTTCTTTTCTATTTTAAGTCGTATATTCTGAACAATAACGTTATTGCTTAGAGGTTTCTAGTGAGTCAATCATTGAGTCATTTTACTTCTGACGACGGGAGTGTCTTACTCAATGCCAAACAAATATCACAATCAACTTTTTTCTAAAACATTGGTTTGTCAGACATCTTGTCGATAAAACTGAAATACACTAAACTCGATTTGAAGCTTATTTTGGTTGTAGCTTACACAATGAATAATGTGTTGCGCGTAACTAAACTTCTATTGTTATTGGAACACCAATGAAGGTTTCATCTTCAAGTGGTGTCTCTTAGTTAAATTATCCCGGTGGACTCTTTCCTTCTTAAATTTAAATTTGCTTGAAGGTTGAACGTATCTCAAGCTAACAGACTTATAAATATCATAAAACTGCCACAGCTTCGTGTATCGTGATGTTGCTATCATATGGTGCCTATTTACAGTTATGCGATGTGGACCATTTTTGAGTTTTTATTACAGACACGAGGCTGTGTCGTTAACAGATACGAACTTACGACGTAGCGTTCTCGTACTTTAGCGCAACAAATGTGTTGTTTAGCCCCAGGTTAACTGGGTTTGAATAGACAAATGATCAAAACCATTCCAACTGTGACCATCCCATCTTTTGTGTGTATCTAGGAACTATCTGTTTGATTCTTGTGTGTGTGTGTGTGTGTGTGTGTGTGTGTGATGGTGAGTGTGATATGAAGAAAACTTGGTTTCTATTTCTAACAGATCGAACGACCATATAGAGGCTCTCACTGTTGATCTCGATTAATAAATATGACAGATTCAAGAGTATTATCCAAATATGATTGTTGAAGTATTGACTCAGGAACGTGTCAGGATGAGAAAGGTTTTATGGAAACAAACAACCTTTCTATCTTATGACCAAACGAAATAACTCTGGTGAAAAATTTTGGCACAGGGCCAGCAATTTCAAGGGAGGGGTAAGCCGATTACATCGACCCCCAATAATCAACTGGTATTTAATTTATCGACCCGGGAAGGATAAAAGACAAAGTCGACCTCAGCGGAATTTGAACTCAGAACATAAAGACGGACGAAATGCCGCTAAGCATTTTGTCTGGTATGCTAATGATTCTGCCAGCTCGCCGCTCAAGTGAAAATATTAAATCCAGAATTATTTATCAAGAAAAAGGCACTGAGACTTTGTCGCCGTGTGTTATATATTTCAAAACCAGTGGAGTAGCCAGAGTCTGTACTGCCCGGCGCGGAACTTCAGTATGCCGACTCACCTTCTAAACAGTCTTATACAGCAGACCCAAAATGACTGCCCCTATTAAAAGCACCGCCCAGGACGGACCACTCTCATCGTCCCATCCCATTAATTTAACTACAGTGCAACGTGCATGCTAACAGAACAATACAGCCTGCTAAATTAAAATTTCATTTAGAAAAAGATGAATGAAAAATATTTCAAGTGTCTATTTTCAAGTTTTACACATCACTGACGCTTTATACAGATTAAAAGAATATTCAAGCAACGCTGTTGCATACAAGACTGCTGAGGTGGTAAAGTCTCATACTATTCGTGAAGAACCCATTTCTACTGTGTGCACAAGTGACTACGAGTTGTTCCAAGAAAGGATATCACTACGAAAGTGACCACTCTTTCCAACGACACATTATCGTGGTGGATATGTTTGTTGGCACTCCGTCGCTTACGACGTCGAGGGTTCCAGTTGATCCGATCAACGGAACTACCTGCTCGTGAAATTAACGTGCGAGTGGCTGAGCACTCCACAGACACGTGTACCCTTAACGTAGTTCTCGGGGATATTCAGCGTGACACAGTGTGACAAGGCTGACCCTTTGAATTACAGGCACAACAGAAACAGGAAGTAAGAGCGAGAGAAAGTTGTGGTGAAAGAGTACAGTAGGGTTCGCCACCATCCTCGTGGAGCTTTAGGTGTTTTCGCTCAATAAACACTCACAACGCCCGGTCTGGGAATCGAAACCGCGGTCCTATGATCGCGAGTCCGCTGCTCTAACCACTGGGCCATTGCGCCTCCCGTGGTGGATAAGTAAGATGTTAAAGGACATCTGCGACCTGATGATTTCAAAAGTTCGCTCTTTTTTTACACAATTAGAGGAGTCGGTTGACGCTGTTGCCTTGTGAGTGAAATCGACAGACGAAAACTGTATGGAAGCCCGTGTACGTGTTTGTGCATATATATATATATATATATACACACACACACTGTGCATACATATATATACTTATATATACATGCATGCATGCATGCATGTATGTATGTATGTATGTATGTATGTATCCCCTCTCCACTGCTTGACAACCGGTGCTAATCAGTCGGGTGACAATTCGTTGTATGCAGGCTTATATATGACAGTACTACTCAATTTTGGGTCTCACTTGAACTCTGTTGAATGTGAGAAGTTGTTGGGGAACTGAAAGTGTATTCTGGCTCCGAAAAGAAACACCAATCTTAATATGGAAATATTCGCTATATCAAAGATGTGTCTTCTTTAGGGGATTCAGTCTTGAGGATTATATTTGCGTGGTGTTTATGTTCAATACTGGTGGGGTGCGATAATGTTTTCTTAATATGTTTAATGTTTGTCTTGTAAAGATGTTGTCGTTTTTTTTTTTAACAGCTGCTGTAGAATGGAGTCAGTGTTTCATGAAACTGACATGCAGAGGTGTAATTATATTTTACTGTGTTGTTCTACAATGTTAACCACGATATTATTTATATAGCTAGAGTACAACAATAACTGTGTTATTTACACAGCTATTGTACAACGATAGTTATTTTTTTTACCCAGCTAATGTCCAATGATAGCGATATATCTACAGTTATAGTACAATAATAGCGATTTGATATGCACAGCTAATGTACAACAACTGCTGTTTACACAACTATTGTACAATGATAGCAATGTGATTTACACAGCTAATGTACAAGATGACCTTGTGATCTATTCAGTTAACAAATCAGATGTGACCTTTCGAAATTATCACAGCTTTGCCCTCTAGGGATGATTTTTTTTCTTTTTTTCTTTTTTCTAAAACTAACGATTTATGATTGGAAAAAATGCTTTTAAGTTAGTGTTGTGGATATTTACAAATGTTAATTGACCAAGAAAGACGAAAGTATAGGGACAACTTGACTTCTAGGTTTATGATAAGTGTTTTGATACTTATCATAAACTGTAAGACTTTGGTGTTTAAAAAACACGGATCAATGTGATGGGGAGAGCATTTATGAGAATATTTCTTTGTTGCCTTTGAGAAGATATTGAATAAATGAGGTGTGTCACTGTTTTTGCGACCACCACTAACACTGCCATCAACATCACCAGTACTATCACTATTACAACTACGACAATCTTCACTGCCACCGTCATCATCATTATCATCATCGTCGTCATCGTCGTCATCATCATCGTTCCCATCGGATCTAATGCTGTCAATGCCACAACTACCACTTATACTATCGATACTTCTACCACCACCACCATCACCACCACCACTATCATTACTATTAATATCGCCAACATTAATACCACTAGCACCGCCACTACCATCACTGCCACCCCACAGTAGCACCATCATTACAATCATCATCATCATCATTACCACCATCATCATCATCACCACCACTACCATCATAACACCAAGGTAACACCACACCCGAAAGTTTTCTTATCCGTTATTTACCAAAGCTAACAAAAGTAGGGTGCTATTTTGAGGGTGAAATCCAATCTGATCTTCTACAATTACCATAGATTCCAGATAATCAGAGATCATATTACGTTTCGATATTGGTGTATTCTTGAAACAGATGGAATTCAAGAATTGGTTTCACTGCTTTATTTCAGCATAATACTTTCCTGAGTTCAAAACTGACTGCTGCTTACTCTCTCTCCTCCTCCTCTCTCTCTCTCTCTCTCTCTCTCTCTCTCTCTCTCTCTCTATATATATATATATATATATATATATATATATATATATATATATATATATATATATACATTTGCCTCTCAGTCTCTCTGCTTCTCTTTTCTCTCTCACCCCTACACTCTCCCTTTCTGTCCCTCTCCCCACCCTCTCTCTCCCTCTCTCTTCTTATGACTTAGTCAGACGGTGAAAACAGCGTCCATGACCATTTTCCGTGCTTCTGAGATGACGAGATGACGATAAGGAGTTATCCTATGACCAAAGAACCTGGTCCAAATTTTATAAAAGTGTGTACTCCACTGAAGTCGCCTAAAAACCGAGTAGTGTGCTTTTGACCCCGGGTGACGGACCAAGTCTACTCCCCGAGAAAAATAGTTTCCCCGACATGCTTCCGTACAGTTTCTCTCAACCAAATTTTCTCCCAGAAGGATTTGGCCATGCATTGAGAACGCGTACATCAATCAGTGTATTTCCTTTTAGACTAAAGTAGTGGTTCTCCCATCAGTGGTTATCCCATCAGTACATTGGTTCGTACGGTAAAGCCAATGATTCGCTGAGGAAGTCTAATAAGTCCGACGTATGCCCGGGGTTTACTTCAGTTTTTCCCGAAAAAATCAAAGTAATCACCAGTTTCGAATGTTTTACCCTCACTGCATAAATTTTTTCTCCTTTTTTTTTTCATCTAACTTTTGATGCTCCCTTTTTTAACTTTTGTTTGTTCATACAGATGAACAAACTAAGAGTAATTTATTCTGAATTTTACTAAATTGATATATATATCCTGTGGAGGCGCAATGGCCCAGTGGTTAGGGCAGCGGACTCGTGGTCATAGGATTGCGGTTTCGATCCCCAGACCGGGCGTTGTGAGTGTTTATTGAGCGAAAACACCTAAAGCTCCACGAGGCTCCAGCAGGAGATGATGGCGAACCCTGCTGTACTCTTTCACCACAACTTTCTCTTACTTCCTGTTTCTGTTGTGCCTGTTATTCAAAGGGTCAGCCTTGTCACACAGTGTCACGCTGAATATCCCCCGAGAACTACGTTAAGGGTACACGTGTCTGTGGAATGCTCAGCCACTTGCACGTTAATTTCACGAGCAGGCTGTTCCGTTGATCGGATCAACTGGGAACCCTTGATGTCGTAAGCGACGGAGTGCCAACAAACAATATATTTCCTATCTGTATAGTAAGATGTACGACTACTACTGGTGAATTTAGAGCATCACGCAGAGTATCAACGTCCTGCTTACTTCCTGGTGTGGTTACTTCTGAACTTAACTTTTGATCTGTATAAATGGAATGTAATAAGGTGTTACCCTGAAGTATAGAAAATTGCCTGTTGGCGGCGGAAAGCCTGCTTACAAGGCATATGGACTAAATTGTTTTGATTTATTGTGATTTATTATGATTTATAAATATGTTTATTTATTTTGAACAAGGTTTTCGAGGGGTTGCCGATCTGTGGGCGTCGGCGCTCCTTTCATTTTTCATATGTATCATCCTTTTATTCTACATTTGTCTTTGTCCAGCCCTAGCTACCGCTATTCTATGTAAAGCCTATATGGCTAATTTATGAAATAAAGGTGGTACCCTGAAGAACTGTTGAACTGTTGCAGATCAACATCCAACTGCTCTTTGAACACCCACTACATGGAATACATATAACCACAATGATGGAATGTATTTACGAAATAAATGGTATAAGCTGCATCTTGTTTTTATTATCCATTTTCCTAAGTAAATATATACGGATGTATTTTACTTAGTAAAATATATTCGTTCCAAATCAACATAATAAGGGACTCCACTTGTTAGAATTTCTGTATTCAAAGGGTTTGGGCAAGGTTGTTTTTTTTTGTTTTGTTTTGTTTTGTTTTGTGAAAGGCTGGTAGTTAACTATGCATGCAAACTTTCTCACCACTAAAATTGTCCAAGGAAAAGACCAACTTGGTACTCGATACAGCATGGCTCCAGTGTAATTGCAGACGTTAACTCAGAACGCTAAAGGCCGGAACAGACTCCGCAAGACATCTCTATCCAATACTCTAACAATTCCATCCTTCCACTGCTCTGAAGTGGAATTTTTTTTTATAGCTCCCAAAAGGATGAAAGACAAAGCTGACCTCAGCGGGAGTTGAACTCAAAGCGCAGAGTTGGAAGAGATACCTCGAGACATTGTATCCAATACTCTAACGATTATATCGATTCACCTTCTTATAGTTGAAGATGTTTTTATAACTTTCAAACAGATCTTGCGCAACACACAATCGGTTAGTTTAATCAATTTTAATACGGAAGCTAATTCTATAGGAAATGAATTAATATAGTGTAAGAATGAGGACCTGGCTTTGATTCCGTTACGCAGTATCTTAAACAGGTGTCTTCTTCCATTGCTTCAGGTTGATCCTATTCTTTTTAATGCATTCGGGCCAACGGAAATTTTCTAGAAAGTAATCGGATGATCTGTACGAGTAATTCAAACACCGATTTTGCTTAAGGAGTACGTTTAAGAGTACAAATGTTTGTGGAATACTCAGCCGCTAACACAATAATTCAATGAATAACTAGTTCCGTCTATCGAGCGAGATCCATTAACATTTCACATGAAAATATTTCAAAGTTTCCTCTTCAATGATTTTTGAAATAATAATCGTTTCTACTATAGGCACATGGCCTGAAATTTGGAGGAGAGGGGATTTGTCGATTACATCGAACTCAGTACCTTACTGGTACTTATTTTATCGACCCCGAAAGGATGGAAGGCAAAGTCGACCTCGGCAGATTTTGAACTCAAAATGTAAAGACGCCGCTAAGCTGGGAAGTTTTCCCCTTGCTTTGTAATGTACACACAAATATTTTTCGGTATTAGAACGTTCGTCGTTAATTTGTTTCACATATTCGATACTTTTCCTTTTAAAGCTACAAACCGATTGAATATGAATTTCTTCTTTCTCTGTTGCACTATTATCATATCTTTACAAATGCAGGGCTTTTCATTTTTAGTAACTGCATGTTTGTAATCATAGGAATTGTACTTGAAAATTTCATTTTCATTACATCGTATTTCCATATGTAATATCAATTTTAAACTCTGCTACAAGTTGAAATGCGATATCTCCTGTTACATAAATTTCATACATGCGCTAGTGACATATTTTCTAACTGTAGTAGTTCCAACATCCTTGATTTATGGGATGTCTACTACATACTTTAAATGAGTCTCATTTTTATTAATTCTTCTTCAATATATCTGCTATTTCTAGCAGGCCGAGCGACCACGTGGAGGCTCAATCATTGGTTCGTGTTTATCTGATTTCTAGGACCGTGTAATCTGATTTATAGGACCTTTCTGGAAGGAATTAGTGGTATTAATGAAATGTCAAGGTTTCAAACCTTTCATTAACCCTTAAACAGCGAAATTATATTCTATAGTTATTCCAGTAATGATGTAAGATATCTACCAAAAAATAGAATTGGTATTTTCTTCAAGCCACGCTGCCTCAATAAACTTGATATATCTCAATAAAAAATTGTTTCAAACATTACATTCCTCAACAAAAGAGAGATTGGTATATAAAACTGTTTTCCGCTGTTAAGGGTAATGAAATTTTGAGTAGATATATCTGATTTCCGCAGTAAAAGGAAATACGAAAGAGAGAGACACAAAAAAAAAAAAAAAACGAGAGAGAGACTCAAAGGCAAAGCGAGAGAGAGACACAGAAACAAAGCGAGAGATCGAAATCTGATCGCACTGTCGTTGTAATATATGTCATTTGGCGTTAGTCTTACGTCTCATCTACGACACCTGCTACTTCACTCCTAAAAACAATGAATAAACAAACAATAAGAAACTCAAGTAGTCACTGGATTGACAACAGTGGACACAAGCAAGGAGTGGAAATTATAACATCAGGACTAGTGACCTTAACGTCACATTGATGGCAATAGCAGGATCTGATGACAACAGGAATTACAATAGAACCATCCTATCTGAAACTAAAAGTACTTGTTGTTGTTGTTGTTGTTGTTGTTTAGCTTTAAACATACGTTCACCTTGGGAGCAGTGCCGTCTTTAAAAATGGGCACTTTAGGCAGTTTCCCAGGAGGGAACTTCATGAGTCTAGGGACCCAATTCTGATCTATGTATGTTGTAGCGCTTACTGTTAATAAATAAAATACTGTGCATTGATTTATCCAATGTAGTTATCTATACTGCTGTTAAGACCCTACTTGGTAAGGGATGCTATGTGATACCCACTTCCAGGCAAGCTAAATTTTGACATCTTAACAAGAGTGACTTTGTTTCAAAATTTTCGCAAGGAGAAAAAGCTGCAGATGTGGAATTTAGTGTCTATTACAATATACGACCAGGACTAGTTATCTATATATATAAAAGAGAGATTTTGTCCGTTTATATGTCTGTTTGTCCCATAAAGTGAAAGTAAATGGTTCAAGGGAAGCAACACTAATTGTGTACAAACCTTTGACGAACTGCATTGAGACAAATATTCTCACTGGTTGTGATAAACGTGACACCGTCTTCATTCCTCGCATACCAGTTATACCATCTAATGTCCCATTCAAATTTAAGCCCTTAGGGTTTCCTATCCCACTTCGTTTCTCATGAGCATCAATAAAAGTCAGGGCCAAACACTAAAAGTTGCTGGATTGCAACTTGAAGAACAAACAGAAGTACGTATATAAAATCTATCTATTTTCTACTTCTCTTATATTATACACACATACAGGACGAGTAAACCTAAATCTGACTGACAAGAGACAGCATTTGTAATTTCATTGGACTATTACTTACTGTTGCCTTGCCTTCCATTCCTGTAATATAGCGTCGGAATTTCAGCACTAACATTGACAGGACACAGCATTTGTAATTTCATTTCACTATTACTTACGGATATTTCTAATCCTAAAAAAGACCGTCAAAAAGCGAACACCAAGCAAACGCACAACGTGCAGCAGAAAACGAGGATGAGACACGTACAAACCTAAATTTGTAGTCGTAGTGTCACTCTGGTCCAGATTCGAAACTGAATCTTTCAATTCTCGTTGAGCATATGGCCTATTCCACTGTCAAAAGAAACCATGACAAATGGGTCTTCCACTTCACCTGTGGCCTTCTGAGTGCCATCGCACAGCCATCTGGATTCCTTAAAGCTATTCTTCTATATGATATAGCTATTCTTCTAGCTTCATTCACAATATACCACCTATTCAAACGTCAAAAGGAACAGTGACAAATGGATGTTCCACTTGACCTGTAGCCTTTTTAGTGCCATCGCAGTCACCTGGATTCCGTGAAGCTAATCTTCTATATGATATACCCATTTTCCTAGCTTCTTGGCCTGAGAAACAGTAAAAGTAATTACCCGATCAAGGACGGGTATTACTGCTAGTGTTTAATAAAAAAAATAACTTAGTTACGCTTAATAAAAAATAACTTATTTACTTAAGTTTTAACATCATTTCCTTCGAAATAGTCACCTTGCGCAGCAATGCAGCGGTCCCAGCGTTCATTCTACTTTTGGAATCAGACCTGGACGTTGTTTTCCGTAAGCGAGTCGAAGACCTTCTGCGATTTGCTCTGGATCTCGACAACGTTATTAAAACGGTGATCTATGAACTTCATTTTCATCTTGAGGAATAGACGGAATTCTGCAGGTGCTAAATCTAGCGAATAGAGCGGGTGCGGAAGCGACACCATGTTGTTTTTAGCGAGTAACTCACGAGTGAGGAGAGCTCGGTGAAAAGTTCAATTCTCCACACATCCGATTGCTTTCGCCCTTGCCTTCCCCTTGGATAACACCAGTGGCGTGGAGAAGGGAGGCTAGTATGCATGGGCGACTGCTGATCCATAAAAAACAACTTTGCCTGGACTTGTGCCTCGGAGGGGAATTTTCTAGGTGTAATCTCATGGTCATTCATGACCGAAGTGGTTGTGGGAGGGGGGGTCTTTATTGTACTCTATCACAGCCTCTGCTTTGTCTTTATACTATTTTTCTGCTACTTTGAATCCACACACTTGTCTAACGTTCCAACGCAATCTTTTAATGACACAGTCATGCCTTTGCTTATACTCTTTTTGTGCTAGCTTACTGCATTCACTTAAGGTATGGTTGATACGTTTGTTTCCTTTCTCATATGAACTTTCTTCTTTATGAATTCACATCAGACAATCTTTAGAAAATTAAGGATGCAGGCCAATAATAAATAAAGTTTAACTGAGGATTGAATACCGAAGTGTCTTCAAATCGTCTTCTCTTGAAATAAGCTGACAAAACAGAATTTATACTTATCCTTAAGCTTATTTAGCCCCATTTACCTCAGATCCGGCAGGAAGTGCTGCTGATGGGATTCGGGGGATTTGGCTGCTCTTTCTAGCCGGCCGAGGAACCACTTAGAGGCTCTTTCGCTGGTTGGAGTAGTTGCGCATGTGTAAGAAATTATATATGAATGCAGCGAGATATAGCGGAATGAAATATTGGATGAAACATGAGTGTGTGGTTTCGGGCTCAGTCTCACTGTACAGCACCTTGGACAACTTAGACAAGCGTCTTCTACTATAACCCCGGACCGACCATTGCCTTTTGAGTGAATTTGGTAGGCGGAAACTGCGTGATAGCTCATCACACATGTATATATAAGGGGAGCATTGTGGGTGGGCATCTTTTTGTTTGTCCCCTCATCACTGCTTGACAACCGGTGTTGGTTTGTTTACATCCCCGTATCTAGCGGTTCTGCATAAGGCACCGTTAGAATAAGTCCCAGATTTTTTTTTTAAATGTACTGGGGCCCATTTGTTTAACTTAAACCCTTCAAAGCAGTGCCCCCCCCCCCAGCATGGCTACAGTGCAAAGATTGAAACGAGTAAATGAGGATGTGAAGAGTGGGTGTCAGTGAAAATATAGTTGTCTGATATTTTTAATGGAACTCAAATCGAAAAAGTACTTAGACATTCATTTCTGATTGTTTGAAGAAGATTGAGCTGGAAATATAAGGACGTTAAAACCAATACATAGCGAGGAGTGACACTCGATACTAGATGTCAAATACAGGTCAAGTGTGGAAGAAGTAGTTACTTTCTACACTCCTCACCAGCTCAAATCTCGACCACCACATTTTGGATTTCTCTTTGTTTTATATTTTAATGAGGTCGACTCCATCTTAGAAGAGGAATAATTGTGTTTTGTTTCTGTATTTAGTTTGCAGAATTCTCGATGTGAACTCATGTGTTGAAACATATTTTGCTGTATCTTGGGAGGGTCATTGTGCCACTAAAAAGTGGTTCTGTTTCACTTTTTTTAAATTATTAGTAGTAGTATATTTGTTAACATTCAACCAATTAACTAATCAGTGTTTAGCATGCACCTGTAGACAAGAGAACATTTCAGCGAATGCTTGGTGGTCAGGGTGATCCTGGATCTATGAGGTTCTTTGATTGGCCCTAGTTAGAGTTTCTCTTGCACCAGGAGAGCTACATCATAGATATGTTCAAATATTTTGTGTGCTATGTATACTTTTATACCTAAGGCATTCTACAGAGGATTCGTAGCGGGTAAGAGCGACGACGTTTACTGGAGATGCCCTAGGCATCAATGGAAATCTATTGGCTGGTTTTTCCCGGAGCCCCATAGATAACTTCCAAAAATCCCTTGTCATGGCAGTGTTACTGAGGGGCATTGCCGGTTCGAAATAAACTGTACAGGAATGGTAGTGTCTCAACCACGCCTACATGAACGACGAAACCGCTCTGTACGCACTTGTACAGTGCTCGACCATTGCTGACTTATGTCGAAAACCTGCTGTCGCGTGTAGGACGGATCTGGCAATCAGCCGACTTTATTGTGAACATTGCTCAGCCGCCTTCCTTTAGCCGAGAAAGGCAGGCAGTTTTTCTGTTTGGTGGCAATGGTGAAAGAGGTTGTACATGGACCACTGGAGGATTGAAGATGGGTGCTTTCCTCTTTGGACAAGCTCTCAACTTTTTCAGGTTCCACTTGGAAAGGAAAATGAGGGTAAAGAGGGAAGTGCTGCCTTCCAGTACATTTGTTGAAAGGTGGGGAAATGTGACAAAATGGTCCGAGTGAACGGGCTTACACAAAGCGTGCGCCTGTAGACCAATGGAAGACAATGAGGAGAGGTAAGTTGCCTTAGTGGTCAGAGCGACCATGGTTATGTGGGGTTTCCAAGAACTCCCCAAGGAAGTCTCCTCTTTTGTGGAATTATTCATTCTTCGAATTTATATTATTACTCTTTTTCTTCTTTTTACTCTAAGCAATCTCTCTGACACAACGACCGGACCACAATAGTTTCACGTGATCGGTCTATTAAGCAACCAATCAGCGTGAAGCCGTCGCGTGATTCAATCTTCTAGAATCTTCTTCTTGTACCCTATAAAAGAGATGCTTTTGGTGCTTACACTCTTTGCAGAATGTTGGGGCAGCTGAGCGAGATGTATCTCTATTCTTGCCATCCGACAACCAAACGGTCAAGGCAGGCGACCCAGGAAGACGGCCAAGATAGACGGTTAAGATAGATGACCAGGAACCATCGTCGCCACGAAGATAGCACAATTGTTTTCAGATATGTTGGGCAAATCCTATTTTGCCGTCCCAATAGCTTTCTGTAATATCAGAGCAGTATCTCTCTCCCAGGCTGTAATTATCGCTATTGTTAACTGTAAATAGCCAACGTAGTTTGTCTTCATGAGTGACAATAAATTCTTCTGTTAAATGTTCGCAGGTTTTCCACTCAAAAGTTGCTAGGGTTATCATTTAACGCAAGGCAGCCCTGTTCAAACTGACCTTTGATCAAATGCATTCCAGCCAAAATCATTCATTCTGTTTTCCGCTACTGTCTACACCCGTTTGTAATATCTACTATGGACGAGTAAGATGTGATTTGAGGATATTTGGCTGTTGTTCATATGAACTCAAGGATACTTACAAGTTGCTTTGTTGGTTTGGTGACGAGTTGGTTTGGTGACAAGTAAACGGTAGAGCACCCAACCATAACCTTTACATCTGCAGGAACATCTTTTTACGACGAAGATCACACGCGCGCGCGTGCAAATAACTCAATTAACGAAAATGCTATATATGAATGTATGTATGTATGTATGTATGTATGTATTCTATGAACAAAATTGCACGTAATTCGATCAAATTTTATACACACTTTTAGTTTTCGCAACAAGTAAAAAAAAAAGATGATTACGAAACAATAAAAAGTAAATATGGCGCTACTGATTGTTAGATGCCAGCACGTATTGATCCCCTTCTAACTGAACTATGTGGAGATTAGAACGTTTCTTAAATGCCTCAAATAACCCACGAGAAGCACCAAACGATTGAGTGATTTCTTTGGCGTCTTCTTGTTTCAACTGATTTACTGGATAATGGTTTGGGAGAGCGGTGAGTGACACTGTAATGTATCATTCACCCAAACACGTAACATCTTTTCCATTTTGTTTTCTTTTTATGATTCTACTGCGTGTATCTATCTGTTAGTTTGGAAGCGTTTCGTTCACTTGAATTTGGATCTCTTATTTTTTAGCTTTTATTTGTTTCAGTGATTGGAGTGCGGCCATACTGGGGCACTTCCTTAAAACGGTCAATCGAATAAATCGACTCCGATTCTTTTTTTTTTTTATATATATACAAAAGCCTGGAATTTATACTATTTGTATAACTACATCATACACAAGCTGTATGATGTACCTCAAATACTCCAGAACATGATAGCAACACACCATGTGTGACTGACACAGTTCAATGACTGAACCAATAAAAGCAAAAGTGAAAGTACGTCTTCACTTTTTGTTGCTTCCCTATGGTCTTTATTAGAGGATACCGAATCAGTGCACCTCTTCGATCTGCTGGAAAAGAAAACTTACAGGCGAGCTAACGAGAAAGCCTCTGCACCAGGCATGGGTTAT
>NC_142929.1:66972572-66980072 GCF_046866305.1 Octopus bimaculoides | reverse complement strand
CAATAAGATGAATAATTTTTTCAGTTTCCTTGTTTATTAATTTTTTTCAGTTTTCATGCTGATTATCTTTTTTTTCATTTTTCTTTGTTTTGTTTTATTGAGGGTTAAACAATTTCTTTAGGTGGAGGAGATAACCAAAAGTACCGATATTTTTCATAATCCAATTTTTTAACGGGGGTGAGAATACCAAAAAGTACCAAGTCGACTTCTGCGTAATAATAATAATAATAATAATAATAATAATAATAATAATAATAATAATAATAATAATAATAATAATAATGAAAGCGGCGAGCTGGCAGAATCGATTAAATAAGTACCAGTTATGCACTGGTACTTATTTGATATTTGGTGTTAGATATTGACACAAAGCCATGTTAACTGATCGCGGTATTAAGCTGGTACTTTATTTTTCGATTGTTGGAAGGATGAGAGACAGTTGACCTGGGTGAGAATTAAACTCAGAACTTAGCTGGGTGTAACTAAATACAAGGCATTTTTTCCGACACCCTACAGAATCTATCATCTACTTCCCTGTATATATTACAATATTGTTTTATGCACTATCACATTATTTCTTTTATCCTACAAATTGACATCCAAATTAAATTTGTTATAATAATAATAATAATAATAATAATAATAATAATAATGATAATAATAATAATAATATTAATAATAATAATAATAATATTAATAATAATAATAATAATAAATAAGCTTTCTGATTGTCTAACCAAAATCAAAATTGGAATACAATGCGGAACCAAAAGATATTAAGGACTTTTCGTCAGTAGTAACTTCCGGTCACTAATGGCCTTTAATCAGAAGAAACTTTTCGAAGCCTGAACGTTTGAAGTTAAAATATAGAAATAAACATATGAAATCAACAATAACAATATACTTAAACTGGCGTAATTTAAATAATTTGTGGCAGGGATGTGTAGGAGGCCTTAGGGGAATCTAGAGCTGGCTTTCGAAATTTCCAGAACCTTCACAGAAAGACGAAATATCTTTGTAAATGAATAATGAACTTTGCCATATTCTGTGTGATGAAAAGTCTCTCATTCTCAGTTAAAACTCTGATTAAACAGTTAAAACCTTGATTATTTGTGAAACAACTTACTGCGGTATAAAATTTATTTGGTAATATTTATCATGGAAGAACTTTAAAATAATCTGTGCAACTGTTTAAAAAAGAATTGAAAATTTTTTGACACCTAAAACATGTATAGTGTAGATAATTCTATGGCTATTTGAAGGCTTTTGCTGTAAAAACTGGGGCGATATAAGAACATCTTATTTTCTTAGTAAACAGAAAAGTAATTGGATATATATATTATGTGAAATAATAAACTTTAAACAGGACAATATTTCATGGATCGCGCTTAGTTTCAAGAAATTTGTGAAGAATTGAGCTATTCCATCGACAGAAAAACCCCTGAGTGAATGCTTAATTATTCAATTAATTTTTTACAAGACTTAAACAGAAAAGGAAAGGCAGCGTTCATGACCATTTTCATGGGATTGGAGGTTAGTTGGAGTAAGTTGTTACCTCCAAATAAAAAAAATTGGCCAGTGTACTTGCAACAAAGCAGGCTACGATAAAGACACTCTAGATGTGCTGAACGGGGCGATGTACTAAGAACAGAGACAGTCACACAGCCAAGTTTCCACACACGTTCTCTCTACCAAATTTCATTCACAGAGGAATGGTCAACTCGAAGCTATGGAAGAAGACACTTGCCTAAAAGCTTCATTATTTTGAGTTTATAAACCACAGGGATCGGTTTTGTTTTTTACCCCTTCAAGATTTTAAAAATAAATTCCAGTAACATACTGGGATCAATTCTGTTTAGGTTATTTCTTACCTATAACAATTGACTCAGAGTCGTCACTAATGTTTTGCGTCTCAAAATCTTATGATTTCTCATCGAGGACCCATGCGTATACAGCATTGCTAAAATCACAAACACCAGACTTATTCTTCAGAGCCAGAAAATATTCTCCTCTCGTCAGTTACTGGCCTGAAATATCGCATAAGTAAAATCTGCTATTCAGAATTCCTTGCTGTTACATATATTCAAGTCCACATGCGAAAAAAAAAAGAAAAAAATATGTCCCCGCCAACATGATACATACTGACCCGATATCTCTGTTACGACTGTCTCTACTGCACACACTACACAGCTCTATGACTCTATTACTCAGTTTTATGTCTGCTCCACAGTTGTGCGCTTCCACTACACAGCTCCGACTCTTATACACAGCTGTTTGGTTAAGACATTTGTTTCGCAATTCCATGGCTACTGTTTTGGTCCCATTGTGTAACACTTTGGGCAAGTCATTTTCTACCACAAACTCTGGTCTACTCAAGCATTTTGAGTGGAATTGTGGACAGAATGTTGGGCGGGATGGTCTTGTCGAATGGTGTACACTTGCGCTGGGATGATAGAGTTAATCCACCACCACCACCACCACCATCACTACCACCACCACAACCACCACCACCACCACCACCACCACCACCACCATCACTACCACTGCCATTTCACCACTCTTCCCCAACACTAACACCACCACTACCACCACTATTTTCACCACCATCAATGTTACCATCAGGTCCACAGATATCTTTTGCAGAAGCTATTCTACTGCAAGTATTCAGACCATATCACTAGTCTCAAGATAACACATGAGTTCCGCTCTTTCCCTCCCAGTTCTGTCAGAGACCCTACAAGAAAATCATGGGGAGGGCTCTTCTTCCTCTGACTAAGCCATTAAATAAGAGAATTAAGTCTGCGTGCCATTTCCCTCCATCAAGCCAGCCGACACATCCGTCTCTCTTTCCCTCAACATTCCTACACATGTATTTCAAGATCCAGCACTAATCAATTTTCCCCCATCCCAAAACTATAGTTCTCTGTATCAAAAATAAATAAATGAATAAATAAAAACAATGTCTGCTTATTCCTGCAGGTGTTAACCTACAAAACCTCAGGCTGAACACTCATCCTTCGCAATAGGGTTGACCTGTATAGGTCACGGGTACCAGTTTTCCTCTTCCAAATAAATAATTTAAAAATGTATGCATATATATATATGTATTTGTCTTTGCGAATGAGCGACAGAGAGAGAGAGAGAGAGTGTGTGTGTGTGTATATGTGTGCGTGTGTGTGTGTGTGTGCGTTGTGTGTGTGTGCGCGCGCGACTGTATGTAAATACATCAACACACACTCTCGCATATATATACACTCACACAGTGAGACTCAGAAAAGCAGGCAGACACACACACAGACACAAGCACACACACACACACACACACACAGATAGATAGATAGATAGATAGATAGATAGATAGATAGATAGATAGATAGATAGATAGATAGATAGATATAAAACTCTTCACAGTATTTGAAAACTGACACAACTCCAAATAAAAAAAAAACTATTTTATTATAATATGCTGTGATGAAGAAATAGTTCTGCTCGGCAGGAATGTTTACGTTATGTTATATTTGCATGCTTCTGAAATATGAAAAAGTATATAATAAATAATAATTACAGTTAGAAACCAGGTTATTTTATAAATAGATGTAAAACGCCAAAAATCGTATAGAACGTATTTAATGCGGAAAAAATCGTAGCTATGTCATATTTTATTTTAAAACATGGAAGCTTGTTTTGTTCTTATTTTTTTATTATAATTGCTTAGGTGTTAGCTATTTATTGTTATCTTAATGTTACCTGATCCGTTCAGCTTGATGCAGTCTCGATTAGCAGACAGTTGATGTCTATTTGAAACTACAGTACTTCTGACCAAAATAGTAGTTGTATGAAATAACCTGTAGCACTTTTCTCGGAAAAACTTGTGAGACAATTACTATCTTTTACCATAAGAAATAAATTAATTCATAGTCTATAGCAACATCATTTTTGGAAGGCAGGTGGGTAAATTGAAATGTGAAATATACCTTTGAAATAATCAGAGATATTTTAGACTCACTGTAAGAATTCTGTTTCCGTGCCTATTTTTACCTACGGTCGTAAATGTTAGGTTAATGACCAAATACAAACAGCGGAAATGGAATTTCTCCAAAGGATCTATGGAGCAACGTTACTCGAGAGGGTGTGTAGCTCAGAGATCAAGGACTCTAAATTGGCATGTCACAGCTTTGATACTACGGACAGGTAGTTAGAATATCGCAGGAAAGGTTAACATGATGGATTCTTCAAACCGAGCCAACTGGCAGGAGACTTAAGGGTAGTCCACGAGTGAGATGGTTGGACAATATCCATAGTTTCAGTTAGTCACGTTTGGGAATGCAGCCAGAAAAAGTAATAACAGTTGTTTCTTATAGAACCCTATGGACGAGGTGTCTGAGAACTCTACCCCCGCGACTCTCTCATAAATAATAGGCAAAAATATATGGATGGATGGATGGATGGATGGACGGACGTAAAAATTAAACAGTTTACAACCACAGATTTTATCTTTCAAATTTTCAAGAAAACATGTACATCCATTTTGTTTATTAATTTATTAATCGGCGTTGTTTGTGTCCGCACTATTATGCAAATTAAGCTAATCAGTTCAACTGAATCCTAATGGACGAAGGTTTTAGTGGATTAAAATCTAACGACGTTGATCCCACTTTTCTGTCTACAGAGAAAAAAACTTGTGATGTAAGATCTTGGTTTAATTTTCACGGAGGGGCTAAAATTGTATATCTATTTTTAAAAACAAAACTGAATGTTTATTAAAGTTATGTAAGTATATACCCTGATTTCTAGTTATCAAAAACAAAAATAATAATAATTGCTATGTTGTGTTGTTGTTGGCACTCCGTTGCTTACGACGTCGAGGGTTCCAGTTGATCCGATCAACGGAACAGCCTGCTCGTGAAATTAACGTGCAAGTGGCTGAGCACTCCACAGACGCGTGTACCCTTAACGTAGTTCTCGGGGATATTCAGCGTGACACAGTGTGACAAGGCTGACCCTTTGAAATACAGGTACAACAGAAACTGGATGTAAGAGTGAGAGAAAGTTGTGGTGAAAGAATACAGCAGGGTTCGCCATCACCCCCTGCCGGAGCCTCGTGGAGCTTTAGGTGTTTTCGCTCAATAAACACTCACAGCGCCCGGTCTGGGAATCGAAACCGCGATCCTATGACCGCGAGTCCGCTGCCCTAACCACTGGGCCATTACGCCTCCACAATTGCTATGTAGTGCACTATGAAATGAATAATCAGTGTATGCAAATTAGATATAAAATCTAGCGATGTTGATCTCTATTTTTTTTATCTACAAAGAAATAAAATTTACGATGCAAACATTTTGTTTAAGGGTTAGGGCTAGGGTTAAGATTAGGGTTAGAATTAGGGTTAAGGTTAACAAAACTGTATATTTATTAAAATTATATAAGTATATGTCTTGATTTCTAGTTATCCCCCCCCCCCACCTCAAAAAAAAAGAATCGCTGTGTAGTGCACTATGATATAAATAATCAGTGTATGCATCGTTATGCAAATTAAACTTAACAATTTTACTGATTCATAGTGCTGCAATTAGCTTTAAATTACGAGTCTATCAGTGGCTGGAAAATAGGTATTGTTTCTTTGATGGGACTTTAAGAAGACCAGAAACTAGCCATGTCAACGTTTTGGGCCCTGAGAGAGATAAAAACCTGTTTACTTTTAACAATGAGCTTTAAATTGTATTAAGCCGTTGTTGAAGAGTCTAACTGCTTATTACTTAAGATTAATTATCGTTATAGTTCAGTTCTGTGTCTAAAAATTTGTGTGTAAAACTGGCATTTTCAGAAATATCTGTTTCTGTAATTGTAATATTGTAATTACAAGAAAATTGTAGGCTCTTCTTCCTTCACAAGGATTATTATTCGATTTTCTATAAGTGTTCATTATGATTTGGAAAAATATACATATATACTTCATTGCGGTTGTGCCGTTAGCTTTGCTACACTTTCACTACATGAATTCTCCTCTGATATGAGGCATTCGATAAGCGAGGGAGTTTGATGTTGCTTTCCTCCAGAACTCTCGAGAGGAGAAGATCCAGTTTTGTTTTGAAGATGCCTACATCCACCCCATGTAGGTTTCTTATGCTTTAGAGAGGATATTGAAGAGCTGAGGGTCATTGAAACCCAATCTGTTGTAGTATCGGGTTCTGTATCCTGATGGCAATGTTGGAAGTTTTGGCACTATGCAATAGCGCCTCGTTCTATTGTTTGCGTAACTTTCAATGCCAAAATTTCGTACAAGTTCTTTTAGGACTTTTCAGATGTATATCACTGCATCTCTTTCCCCACTTCGTTCTAGAGAGTAAAATATTAACTTTTTCAGTCTCTCCCAGTAGCTGACATGTCGCATTGAGACGATCTTCTTTGTGTAGCTTCACTGGATTGCTTCAAGTTCCGTCTTTAATTTTACACTGTTGGTGATCATAGTTGGAAGCAGAAATATAAACGGGTGAGGGAAAATGTCCTCTAGGGGATTTCCTGTTCTCTCGTTCTGAAAGTTCTACGGATCCATCCCGTCAACCGTCTGCTTTTTATTGCCAACTTAATAAAATACACCAGAAAAGATGCATTATTACTCATGTCAATGGCCAAGCCGCGCCCTTCCTGTTTGTTTTCACTGTCCTGTTTTTGTTACCCATTTCGACACTCGGCAAAATCCCAAATTTTATTTAATTTGCCTTGCGGGAGCAACTGTTTTCTCGAAAGCGTATCTTGTTGTTAAATGCTCGAAAGCGTATATTGTTGTTAATTGATCGAAATACGAGACTAGAAAAACAGCCAACAACTGATGAAGGGTCGTTCTTTATGTTGTTTGTTTTCTATTTGTGTCTTTCGTTGTTCGAAAGAATAGTTCATGTTCCATGTACTCGTGCTTCGTACTTTTTTGTTGTACACGTTTCATGACGTCCTGTGCCTACACATGCATATATATATATATATATATATATATATATATATATATATATATATATATACGTATAGATATAAGTATCTACATATATATATATATGTGTATATATGCATATATATTATTGTATTCATATTATTATATGATTGAACGCCACACATCCTCTTCCAAGTAAGTTTTATCCTAATAATTCTAATACGCAGTCTATACCATCTTTTTACTCTTTCGTTTTTCTCTCTTTTTCTCTCTCTGATTTCTTTACCTCCTCTTCTCCCAATATTCTATCCTATTATTCTGTCACTCTCTCTCTCCCTCACTCCTCACTCCTTGCTAACGTGGCTCCCACGTAACCATCGGCCATCTTTCTTTCTCCCCGTTGTAGCTGGAATAAGGAAGACGTGTTCTTGTTTGTCTCCTGTCCTCGCTTGATTTACGCGTTCGCCACCACAACCTCGTTGTGATGGCGAACACCACTCTCTCTTCATCACTCCTCCTCTCTTGATCACGTGGCTCCCACGTGACCATCAGCCATCTTTCTTTCTTTCTCACCG
>NC_142929.1:66952572-66970072 GCF_046866305.1 Octopus bimaculoides | reverse complement strand
GTCCAATGATGTGGGGATGAATTCCGTCATGGGGGCCGCGGTGAGAACGCCTGTTGTATCCTTCTCTGCTTGCCACGGATTCGTAGTCTCTGTTGCAGTTGTCCATGTCATGTCTTACAGCCTTAACAGTATACACGGAGCACTGAGCAACAATCATGTTTCGGCATTTTGACACCCGGTGCAAATCATCATGTTACAGGTAACTCTCTTTTCCAATATTCAGATAGCTTCCAATCCTCCATGCCAGCTAATACGACTTTCTTAACTACGACTTTAATCTTTATGCTCTTCAATCAATGCCGTTGACTGTTCACCAATACATCAGGCTGGAATCAAAATCGTCAATCTTAGTTCGAATACACTCTTTCCGTGGGGTGGGGGTGAGAGAGCGTGACCTAGTCGTTAGGGGGATGCATTGTGTTCTTGAGCAACACATTATTTCCCGTTCGTCTACGATCATTTTGGCATCTGACGAGAGTTCATTACTTGTTTTAGTTATTGTACAGCGGCCATGCTGGAGCACCGCTCTGAAGGATTTAGTCGAACAAATTGACCACAGTACTTAATGCTTTTAAGTCTAGAACTCATTCAATCAATGTCTTTTGCCGAATCGTTATGTTACGGGACGTAAAAAAAATCGATTGTCAAATGTTTGGAAGATAAGCACAATAACAGGCACACGCAGAAACACACACACACACACACACACACACACACACACACACACACACACACATATACATGTATGCACATGCATGTATGTGTGTATGCGTGTATAGATAGATAGATAGATAGATAGATAGATAGATGCATGCATACATACATACAATAGATAGATAGAAAGATGTATAGATATACATATGTATGTCTATATACGTATATATATTTGTGTGTGTATGTATAGGCGTATGTACTGTATATATATATATATATATATATATATATATATATATATATATATATATATATATATATATATATATATAACTCATGACAAATAGTGTAATGACGTAATGTAATGGATATTTATTTAAAGACTCAGGGAAAATCAAAATGAAGATTTAATTTTAGTTTCCCGTCTTAGTAATTTGAATTCGGATTAGCAACAGTCATCAACATAGTTCTATGTGTAACAGGTAAATTTAATTTTACACGATTTGTGCTAAATATATTTCCAGCCCGAGTAGAAATATTTGACTCACCAGCTTGGTAATTTAGACACGTAACAGGTCTCTTAGTTGACAAAGTGCCAATGGTTCGATACGACCTTCTTGCTTCATATGAGAAGCTAGTTAAAATACTTTTATTGTGTGCAATATATGAGCGGGTGCTGAAAAGTTCCTGGCTTTAAGGGTGTCGCGAAAGGCCTGGTAGGGGGCCCAACCTTACGAGACTTAGAAAAACTGAAGAACTGCTGCAATAAGTGTGTGAATCTGAGAGGGGAATATGTTGAATAAAATCATAATGAACTGATCCTCCTGTATTTTCTTTTACCCAAAGCCAGGAACTTTTCAGCAACCCTTCGTATCCGTTTTATAGTGTTAGAACAATTGATTTTGGGGGTGGAGGTGATAACAGTTGGGATTTCAAGCTCAGAACGTAAAGATCCTCAACAAATATTGTAAAACAATTTTTTTATACTCTCTCACGATTCGACCGGTTCGCCGCCCTCTGTAACAACATTTCTTTCTAATTTTGGCACAATGGAAATAACCTTACGGGTTAGCGAAATCGATTACATCAATTCCAATGCTCAACTGGTACTTATTTTAACCCCGAAAGGATGAAAGGAAACGTTACCCTCAGCGAAATTTGAACTCAGCATAAAGTGCCGGACAAAACGCTACTAAGCAATGTGTCCGACTTTCCAACGACTCTGCCATTCATCCACCCTTTAATGATTGTTTCTGATTTTGATACAAGGCCAGCAATAGATCCCCGGTCTGAGAAGAGTCCATGAGCTGTGGTTTCTTCTTTCTGTTCCTCCAACCAGTTTCGATAGGCTTGCAAAGAAGGGACACTGGAATTTGTGTCCTTCCTCCTCTGACTGAGCCTTACAAAATGGACACATTTTATCCTACAACATTTTATACCAAATTTCCTGTTTTCAACCTAACTCTCTGGAATATGCAACAAATTACCTAGGACTGTTACCTTCGTTGGACTGGTGTTCAAACCAATGGGAGAGGTTTATATATCTCATCCGTTTAACGCCAGGAAACCGGACCTAATCACCAGTTTGTATAATACCTTGATATAGGATCCAACAAGGAAGATTCTATGCGACCCAATTTCCCTCAAGTCGCACTTTAGTGTCTTTAAAATAGGAAGAACACACAAGATAATGCAATCCTATAGATAGTATGCCTGAAAAGATGAAATGGTTACGACTAGAACAAATTTTATCAGAGGCTTACTGGATAAGACTAAACGACAATGATAACAGCATCGATTCGACATTTAGAAGCCAAGATAATCCTACCGAAGATCAAAATCTTCAGTATTGAAATATGGGTGGTGCTATTTACAGAGGAAAATTCATTAAATTATTTTTTCGCACCTTCATTTAATTATTATCTAATCAATTATTAAATTAAATCAATCATTCAGTCATTTATCCGTCCATTCAGTCAGCCAACCATTCATTTTGTTTATTCATTAAGTCAATCAATTGATAGTTCGTTTATCGAATCATTCAATCATTCGATCATTTCTTCATTCAATCATTCAACAAATCCTTCTCACAATCATTTAATCATTTCAATCGGTTTATCATTCGTCCCATCAATTGCTCATTCAAGCACCATTCATTCTAGCACTCATTCAAAGGAAAATGCTCAACTGTTCATTCATTGTTTTAAGCATTTATTAAATCATTCAAGCAACCAATCGATCATTCAATCAATAAAACATTTATTCAACCTTTATAAATCAATCATTCAGTCAATAAAATATGTAATCGATCAATCATTCATGCAATCAAGCATTCACTCAATCATTTACTAAATCATTCAATCATTTCCTTAAAAGTAAAGGATATCGACGCATGATGAGATCAATATAGGCTCACATCTGCTTGATCAAAGTTAACCTATGACTAAACAACTAAGTGTTCTACGTTCAGTCTTGTTTCATTCAGTTACAAAAGCAAAAAAGAAAGATGAAATGAGAAAATTTAATGTTAAGAATAGTTTAGAATGGCTAGGGTTTTGTGTTTTGTTTTGTTCCTTCAACTGATTTTTTATATAGCTTTTAGTCTGTGGAACCGAATTTTTTGTCTGAAAGTTTGAACATAGAAATGGTGGAGTAATTAATTCCTCAACTGAATAGGAACTAGGAAGGCAGTTTAGATTTTGTATGTATATTGGTGGGGCGTTCTGCTCCGTCTGTTATGGATATTTGCTGGCTTTCATGCTTTACGGAAGCATTGCTGCGGCTGCTGTTATTGCAATTGTTTTTTGTTGTTGTTAATCGTAGTGGTGGTGGTGGTGGTGGTGGTGGTGGTGGTGGTGGTTTGAAATGATTGTGATGTTGTAGGCAATGATTGTGATGTTGTAGGCAATGATTGTGGTAGTTGTGGTTGTGGTGGTTGTGATAACAGTGATATTGATGGTGATTATAGTAAGGGTAGTGATGGTGGTAGTGGTGGCGACGGTGACGGATGTGACGGCGGCGGCAGCGTTGGTACTTATAACGATATGGTGACGGCGGTGGTAGCTATGTTGGTGATGTCATGGTTGTCTTCTTCCCTCTCAGAAGATGCAAACCCTTCATGTTAATTTTCTCAGCAGTGAGTCAGACTCCATGTTTGCTGTTGATGTTCTGAATGTTTCAGACACGAAACATCTGGCGGGGGTGACGCCTGAAATAGAAACGGTAGTTAAAATGTGCGGCGGGGGTGATGCCCGAAATAGAGACGGCAATGATAAAACAACAGTAAAAATATAGTTCCCATAGGTAGATGAGAAAGAATATAGTTCCCATAGGTAGGTAAGAAGAGGGGACTAGTTGATTACATCGCCCTCAGATTTCACTGGTACTTAATTTATCGGCCCCGAAAGGATGAAAGGCAAAGTCGATTTCGGCGGAATTAGAACTCAGAACGTGAAGACGGACGAAATACCACTAGGCATTTTGTCTGACATACTAACGATTCTGCCCGCTCACCACCTTTTGAGGCACCTTATCATAACAATTAGAATTCCTTTATTGGCTACAAGGGTCTAAAACTATAGAACAAAGCATGCTATACAGAAAGGTTGGAAAAACTTGTGATGTACTTACACAATAAACCGTGGATGGGGCAAAATTTTTATACAACATAGCAGATAAGTAAAAACTAAATTAGTAGACATACAAAGATACCTCTCAGTAAACTGGTGAGACGATCAGGGTGTCTACTTCACGATTCTGATTATCTTTTACTCCGGGTATTCCTTGCACTTTCCCAACTGCATTTCGAATCTTCCGAATTCCCTCTTAACCCATTCGTTGGATCGAATCGCGAAGTTTCCCATATGCCCTGATGTAGGGATATTAGTTGTTGATAGTTAGTTAGTGTTACCAACCTCTCTCGTCTCAGGATTTGGGTGTTCGTCCTTTACCTCGCCCTCAGCTAGCAGAGTAAGTTATGCCCTGTTTTAGTATTTTCAGCAGTTTCTTCAAACTCTAATTATTATTTCGGAGATCCTTGAAGTCCAACCAAAGTGGGCAGTACAGTGCCTTCTCAATAAGGTTTTCATCCCACTTCTTTTCTTGAAGGAACGTAACCTAGTAATTAAAGGGTTGCGATTACAATCATAACGCATGAAACTAGCCTGTCATCTCGCCTCATCTTCTGTTTTAATCAACAGCCAAACATTTCCATATACTCTGTCCGTTTCAAAGGAGCATAAACCCTGCCACTTATCAATTAGGGACCCTGTAATTTCTCTTTCGAGGGTTCATGACATTCTCCCTGTTGATTGCATAAAATAAATATATGACTTCTGTCTTTGCTCTTTTATGATTAAATCCTCAGTTAGGGAGGCACTCTATCTATCTATTTATCTGTCTAGACTGACAGAGCCCGGTTTACATTCTTTTATATCAGAGTCACTGATGTATATATTTTGTGAGTTAAAAAGGTAACCGATGGTTTCATGTGAAGAGATCTACACAATTGTTCAAGTCTGCCACAAGGAAGTGTTGGTACACGTCTCCCACACGTGGGTGGGAGTAAACTGATGAGCTGCCTCAGATGACATCACTCTAGTTACACCACTGCTCCAGCATTAGCATCTAATTTGAATTTTTATGAATTGAAGGCAACGAAGATAGGCATGAATCTTTCATTTAAAAGTAACTCATGTAAGTAACGGAGATGTTTCGTTCTTGAATAGTACACGTATGCTTAAATGACCATCATGATTCCATCGAAATTCAGTTGGTAAGATAGTGACGGTGTTAGTACAGAATAGTTACAATTTAATGAAACATCCAGAATCAAATATATGTTTATGGTAATGTATATTTGAAATATGTTAATATACACTTTCCTATGGATAACTATAAGTTTATAAGTTGGTATGTACGTGCATATTTATGTGTATGCTATTTTGGATGTTCAGTGCCAGGTCAATTTTAATCGAGTAGATCTATTATGAAAAGGACTCCACTTTCTTAGGCGGCATCTAGGACTACACTATCAAAAGTGCTCGTTTAATTTTGGGGATTATCTGGCTGTTATTTCTAGAAGAGTGAGTGGCTACATAACAGCTTCTTCGTGAATACATTTGTATGTGTATGCGAACTGTTGCTTGTTCTATGTGTATCTGACACCCTGTACTTATAAACGGTGTTTCTTAAGTACGATACATGTCTCTCTCCCTCACTCTCTCTTTCTCTCTCTCTATCTCTCTCTGTCTCTCTCTCTCTCTCTCTCTCTCTCTCTCTCTCTCTCTCTCTCTCTCTCTCTCTCTCTCTCTCTCTCTCTCCAAGTATGTGTGTGTGTGTGTGTATGCGATGATGAAGAATTGGAAAAGGGCACCAAACATTAATGTCCATGGAGAAAGTTGAAAGACGCTTAATGTACTGAAAGAATTTTACGTGTCATATACATATATATATATATATATATATATATATATATATATATATATATATATATATATATATATATATATGGAGAGAGACAGAGAGACAGAGAGGCAAAGATGCAGACAGACAGACACTCAGACAGGTAGGCAGAGGCATAAATAGAGAGAGAGAGAGAGAGAGAGAGAATGATTGAAAGAAATCCGGGGGAAAAAAATGAAAGATGAAGTTGAATGAAAATAAAATAAAATGCAAATAGTAAAAGTTAGTGAGGGTAGGGACATGGGAAAATAAAGTCTGAAACATTAGTGAAGTAATGAGCAGACAGGGGGAGGTAATTTGACAGCAATAAAAGTGGAGCAAGACAAAGAAAGAATTCTTCAAATGGAAGAAATTTGAGTTAGTGAAGGTGGGAGGTGAACTGAATATGGAATGGCATGAAGGGAACAGGAAGATTTAAAAAAAAAGAAGTCTGTGGTAGTGGGTAGCAGTGGCTGAAAGAAAGGATAATAAATGTAAACGGTAGTAACCAAATATTATAGCAAGCAGTTTGACACGAGCATAAAGAGAACTAGTGAGCGGGAAAAACAGCCAAAAAATACGATGGGTGCTGGAAGGTAGAAATTAGAGAGAAACATACAAGGCAGATGGTATTTGACACCGCATGCTGCAAAGATAAACAAGAAACTGCTCCACACACACACGCACACGCACGCACACACACACACACACACAAAATAATTACATTGACCCAACATTAAAATATTATTTTCTTTTTAAAATGAATAAGTTTTATTATTTTAAAGGTTCCAACTATTTGGCGGTGGCCACGCTGGGACATTCTATTTGATATTCGAGAATATGTTTTCTTCATCAGAGATCAGAATAATCTAGAATTGCAGCTAGCAGAATCTTTATGTAGCATTAGGTTGTCAGATAAATTCGTTCGTTTTTGCTTTGTTTTTTGGGGGTTTTTTGGCGGGGAGATTTTTTTTCCTGCTTGGTACGCGTCGCCATATGTCTGAAAAGAGATAAAAATTTATTCAAGTTTCAAAAACGATAGACAAAAGTTGTAGAGGAAAAATAGAGCTACAAAAACCCATAAAACAACTACGAAAAAAATTTTTTCGTGTTCATTCAAATATCACTGGAAAAGGATTAAAAATAATTGGGGAAAAATGAACAAATGTATTTGACCACACAATATACTTCAAAAGCAATACCTCAAAGCAATAAATGAGAGGAATTGAATGCAAGATATATATCGGCTACGAATGCATGGTCATTAGACTGACTAGAAGAAGCAGTTAAATTTCCCTTACAGTCTTAAAAGAGGAAGGTAGATCGCTGGATAGGGTAGTCCGAAATGTATCCGAAATGTTTTTGGTCAACTCTTTCGATTTTAATTCTGTCCATATCTACAATGACTTTTGTGAATATATAATCTACCCCAGTACTTATTTAACTCTCGTATTCTATCGGTCTCTTTTACCGAACCGCTATTGTTGATGCTATTGACGATGTTGTTGCTGCTGCTGCTGCTGTTGATGTTGTTGCTGTTGTTGCCGCTGTTGATACTGTTGATACTGTTGATGCTGATGATGTTGCTGCTGATGTTGGAGCTGGTGTTGTTGGTGTTGGTGCCGCCAGAGGTAGTGGTTACGTCCCACCCACTGCGCGGTCTCTTCAGCAAGCGTCCTCCATGAATGTGCTAAACATGGAAACTGCATGGAAGCCCGTCATATACATACATATATATATATATAGCCCGGGGCTATAGTGGAGGACGCTTGCCGAAGAGACCAAGCAGTGGGTGGAACGGAATCCAAAAATACATGGTTTCAAAGCGAGTTTCTTAACCGCACAGCCATGACATATCGCAGATATTTCGTCCAAATCTCCAAGAACTCTGCAAGCCCATCTTCTCAGTGAAGGACTAAACTGGAGCTGAACACTAATAATTCTCTCGACGTTTTAGTTCCACCATTTCGTCTGCTTTTAATGTGTAATTTAACTAAAGTTACGAAACCAGACTACCGCAGCGGCTGTTTTTAGCTATCAATGAACGGTTTAGTTTCTTTGCTTTGTTTGAATTCTGTCTGTGATCGTAAGTTGATCATAAAAGGGTTATCGTTATGTTGTGATTCTTTGTAACCTTTCCAAGCAGTTATCTCATTCATAGATACCAAACAGATCTCATTCTTGAATTCAATTCCACTCTTTTATTGCTCTGAGGTAATTCCCATATACTAAATTTAACATTTCTCACTGTTGCCAACCTAATATACCACACCAATAAATACTTGAGGTAAGGGAGTATCTACGTAGTGGTTCGGCCTGCTAGAAATTACAACCAACTCCCTTCCAAATTATACGCTATTGTCTCAAATAAAAAAGCATGCCTTGTACAAAGCAGATTTTGATATATAAAAGGGGCGGAATGGTCAAGGCTGGAACGCTTTTGATCCGTAGATCTACGCATACAGGGCTGACTTGTGGCTTGTTAAACAAAAATCAGCTTAAGGCGGTGTCCCAACATTGATCAAAGTCGAATGATTGAAACTAGAGAAAGAATAAGTAATATGCATATATATTACTTATAATGCTTTTGATATATATATATATATATACATATATACATGTTGGGACACCGCCTTAAGCTGATTTTTGTTTAACAAGCCACAAGTCAGCCCTGTATGCGTAGATCTACGGATCAAAAGCGTTCCAGCCTTGACCATTCCGCCCCTTTTATATATCAAAATCTGCTTTGTACAAGGCATGCTTTTTTGAACTCAGAACGTTAAGAACAAGAACACATACAACGAGACATTTTGACCGTCGTTTTACTAACTTTTGACAATCCCTTGCACCCTTTCTAACATGGCTGTTCCCCACCGCCACCAATTTGTTTCTACATATGTTCTCTATCATTTTCCTTTCCCTCCATGTCTCTTTGTTTCTGCTTGTCCCCCTCCTCTCTCTTTCTCTCGCAGCTCTTTTCAATCTATGTGCCGATCTGTTTGTCACTGCCTTGCTTTTCTCTATATCTATTTATCTACATATCTAGCAAGTCAGCTATTTGTTTGTTTGTGTGTCTAACATGGATTTACTTCCTGATCCTAGTAGGAAGGTGAATTTAGTCTGGAGCAACAAAGCAGACATTACTAAGTCATTTTATCCCCAAGAGGATGGCCTCTGACGTCATATACTTCTGGCGGGAAAAGTAAATTTGTTGTCAAGAAAATGGATACCAAAAACGGCATAGTAGTAGGGAGGCTGAAAGTAAGAGAGCGAGGGAGTGCACATGTTAGGGAGAAGGGAGTGGGAAAGAGGGACATGTGGGGTAGAAGTTGAAAACAGAAGAGGAGACAGATAAACAGACAGAAAAGGGTGGGGAGATAGAAAGGATTGGTGCGTGTAAGTATGTTTGTGTGAAAAAAAAATTAACAGAGGAATATGGGTAGACAAAGAAGCTAAGCGACAAAGAACGGGAAATATACTGATTTATTCTGGCAAAGTGAAGTGAGCGAGAGAGGGAGAACGAAAAAATAATCAGGCGCAAGCGCGGCTGTGTGGTAAGATACTTGCCTTGCAACCACATGGTTGGGCAAGTACCTTCTGCTATAGCTTCGGGCCGACCAAAGCGTTGTGAGTGGATTTGGAAGACGGACACTGAAAGAAGCCTGCCGTGTGTGTGTGTGTGTGCATGTGTGTGTGTGTGTGTGTGTGTGTGAGGGAGAGAGAGGGTGTTTGTGTGTGTGTGAGAGAGAGAGTATTTGTGTGTGTGTGTTTGTGTGTGGGGGAGTGTTTGTGTGTGTGTGTGAGTGAGTGTGAGTGTGTGTGTGTGTGTGTGTGTGTGTGTGTGTGTGTGTGTGTTTGTGTTTGTCCCTCACCACCGCTTGACAACAGGTATTGGTGTGTTTACGTCCCCGTAACTTAGCGGTTCGGCAAAAGTGACAGTTAGAATAAGCACTAGACTTTAAAAGCATAAGTTCTGGGGTCTATTTGCTCAACTAAAACCCTTCAAGGCGGAGCTCCAAAATGGCCGTAGACAAATGACTGAAACAAGTAAAAGATAAAAGATAAAGAATGAAAGATGTTAAGGCGACCGATGCAAGTAGTTAACAGTTTGTCCGAAGCACTTTCATAAGTTCATCCTAGACGTCTATGCTTGTTTTCAGACTTTTTTAAATTTGCCCTTGTTTCCTATATTCTGAGTGATGTAAAGCTTTCTTTTCATAAATCACAAGTTTCTCTGGTGGTTGGAGAAAATTGAGAATGTAAATCATATATGATGTTTGGACGCCAGCGAAACATGTCCTAAGTATCACATGCGATGCATCGGACAGGAAAAAAAGATTAAGAGGGACAAACAGAGAAAATATATGGAGAAGTGTTAACTATTCGCAGAAGTATTTCTACTACTAAACTACTGCGGCAAGCAAGATAAGATAGACTCTGGGGTCTGGAAGAAAAGAGAGAGAAAGAGGCGGTGGGGGGAAAAATCAGCGAGAAAGAAATGAAAGAGAAATGACAGATAACATACAGGTAGGGTAAGAAGTGGACAATGATTTGAGAGAGGGGGAGAAAGAGAGCGAGAGAGAGAGAGAGAGAGAGAGAGAGAGAGAGAGAGAGAGAGAGAGGGAGAGAGAGAAAGACAGACAGACAGACAGAGAAAAAGTTAAAACCTAACTAATCATGAAATTTTGTTGGCCACACAAACGTTTCTGTCGAAAAACAAGCACAGATCCGGCTTTTATTTCATCTCGAGATGAGGACTGCGTGTTCTAACAAACAAGGCATTTATTATACTAGAAGAGTGTAAGAGTTCGGATCTGGTTCCTCTCATAGATTTCACTTCCGTCCTGAACCACGTAATAGTAGCATATGGTACTTAAGTCACGACAGTTAGAAAAATGTTATTCTTACCCAGACGCATTCGTGTGTGTGTGTGTGTGTGTGTGTGTGTGTGTGTGTGTGTGTGTGTGTGTGTGTGTGTGTGTGTGCGCGCGCGTCTGTATGCGTGTGTGTATATGCGCGTGTATGTAAAGATAACTGACAATAAAATTTGCAAGAATACTCTCATCTCAAAGGCAATAACTACACTACAGTCAGAAAAGCAACACCACCAGGACTAAATGAAGTCTCTTATTGATAACCAAAAGACCACTGAGGAAGATTGAACAAGTGAATGCATTAGACACATTTCAAAGGTATTCTAATTCCTTTACAAAAATGCATAGAGTTACTTTTTTTATCCATCGATGAATACATTCTTCACAATGGAACCAAAGATATGGTTGAGATACTACAGAAACAATACTACTCCATATGATCTGGATGCAGTTGACGTAGGTAGTTTTGAAGTAATTCCTTAAACGTAACACCCCTCGCATGACTTTCAGCTCTGCAGTCATATTTGCGGTGACTTATAAAATTAAACTCAGTTCTGTAGTAGGTGCTCACAGATTCTCCGCTATTTTCTTGAAGGAGTGCAGACACCAACTTACATATCCTCTTTTTGTCCCAGTGCGGCATATCGCCCGATCTCACTAATATCTCAGGATGGTGAGATTTAAAATAACTGCATTTCTAGGGAAAAATCAACTCTGATCCTAACAAGCTTGGTTTTTGTGGTGGCAGAGATTGCTTAACACAGTTTCTTCACTACCTTGATGACGTTTTTAATGCTTTGGGAGAGGACTACAATACAGATGCCATTTATCTCGACTTCAGTAAAGCTTTCGACAGGTCTCTATTGAAGAAATTATCCTTCGGTGTCCATGGTAAGCTATTGTAGTGGATTGAATGTTTCATGACAAACAGAACCCAACATGTTGTGAACAACGGAATTTATGCAAGACTAGCAAAAGTCATTAGTGGTGCCTCCCAGGAAAGTGTTTTGGTGTCACTTCTGTTTATTATTTACATAAATGACATAGCGAAATATAAATCTTTGCAGATAACTCTGTGACCGAACAGAACTCCAATCCAATCTTTACGCTGTATTTTGCTGGGTGGGTGGAAGTCAGTGTGCGTGTGTGCGCGTGCGCGCGTGTGCGTGTGTGTGTGTGTGCATGCGTGCGCGCGTGCGTGCTAATGAGAGTTTGTGAGTGTGTATGTGTGTGTGAATATGCTGGTATGTATATATGCTTGCATGCATGTGTTTGTATGAACATATAGGTATGTATATATGCAAGCATGTCTGTATATATGTGTGTGTGTGTTGTAAACACTATTCCTCTCAAAATTTACTTATTTTTTTTAACTAAGAACTTTTCTATTTTTCAATGTTTGGTTGCAAACAATAAAGTTCCTAGTTCCGCCAACATATCTAGACTTTCTCGCTCTCATCTTCTGGATAGAGCGGTTTTTATTAGCTTGCATGCAGTAGAATGTATCTCAGATTACCAATCTGACATAAAAATAATACAAACAGGAAGGCTGTAAATCATGACTCTCAATTGTTACATGACCTTTACTAGCAAACTCACAAATGAGGCAAAACAAAGTTATCAATATCTAAATACAGGCCAAAATACGAACACACAGATTATGTGTTAACACTTATGCGAAAGACAGGCAGCTGTCTATGCATGCGAGTCTTCCATCTCCATACCATCGGTGTTGTCTTAGGAAAAGGCTACTGATTAGGAGCTTGTACAGTTTTGCAGTAGTGTCATAGCGAGAGTTGATGTTAGAATGATGTTCGGGCCATCTTATCCAACCTTCAGTTATTGTTTTTGTTGTTGTTTAGCCCCAGCTTGGCTCTGAACATGTAGTCTTATGATCAAAGGTGTAATTCGAGAGAGATTTGTCTGCTAATCTTGCTAGGTCAAGAGACTGTTTACATCAAGATGTTCTTAACCTTTATTGCAATTCACATCCCTAAAGGGCTGCCTGACGACCTCATACTCCTTTCGCCAGAATGTGAGAATTTCATCATCACCAGCTTTACTGGCAGAGTAGTCTTAAGGTATGGGAAAGGAACACCAAGCAGTTATCCGAGGACCCCACGGATCTCGGGGCACAATGCTAATCTATGTATATTGTGGTTATATTTGTAGGGATCCCAGTGCATTGCTTTGCCGGGTGAGGGTGGAGGTTAGAATACTGTTAAGAGGTTTTGGTCACTGGGTATCAAGATGACTTCAAAAACATGTCGATGACTTAATTTTATTAGCATATAGATAACGAGGAATAGAACGAGAAAGAAAATCAAAGATTTTCTGATATTTATTAATTGTAAATGACCAGATCTTGTATTCCATACCCCAAGGTATGTGGATGTTTCCAATTAAGAACCCGGGGCTTACAGTATTTATTTATTGACTGCAAACCACATCATACATAGATTATAATTGAACCCATAGACTTGTGGGGCGCTCAAGCAGAGTGATCAGAGTGTTCAGAGTGATAATGCCCAAAGACGGTACTACTCTTGGCTTAGAGCAGTGGTTCTCAACCGCAGTCCATATAAGATTTTTCTTTTGCGTGGTGGGGGGTGTTGATGCGAGCAAAATAGTAAATTAAGGTGCACAGTAGTATATTAAGGGTCCATGAAAGAGTTTTGGAAGAAACTGCTAAATTTTTTTCTCGAACGGTTTACATAGTTCAGCCTACACAAGTTGATGTGGGTAAAACAAAATAGGAATTTTGAAATAAGTATCAATAAAACTAGTTCTTAAACACTGAAGGGCTATAGTAGTCGTAGTGGTGGGGTGGGGGGGAGGTCCTACCAAAATAAAATGGTAATCAAAGCCGTCCATACGTAAAAAAAAAGTGGTTGAGAACTGCTGGCTTAGAGATTTCTTCGTCGATTGGAAATTACTATTCATCAAACTAACAACGAGAAATTCCTATTCCATTCGCATTTAGGCCATAATGAAACATGTTTCTGTTTCTGTGTGTGTGCGTGTGTGATTTGGTGGTGAGTGTGTGTAACTGTCAGTACTTCCATGCGTGTGTGTTTAGGGAGTGTATGTGGCTTTGTGGTCTTACGCATGTGTATGCACACAAATAAGTTTGTATACGCGGGTGCATGTGAACGAATGTGTATTTAGGGTTCAGTTCCACGTCCGTATGTATGCGAATTTATCGTGTTTTTATGCTTACATGTGTATATGTGCACGAATGTATGTGTATTTGCCTTTATATGTCTCCGTTTACACAAGAATATATGTATGTTTATAATTGTATGTGTGTGTGTGCATGTCAATGAATGTATGTTTATATATGTGTGTATGCATGACTGTGTGCGTGTATGTAAGTATGTGTATGTATATGTGTGCGCGCGCGGAGATGAACGCGTTCCCCCGGATATATGTATACGTATGTTAACAGGCGTGTACGCATGTACACCAATCTATGTGTGTTTCTGTTGGTTCGTGTGGTTACGTATATTTAGAGAAGAACAAGAAACTGTAACAAGTCTCTCTTGGTTCCTCGAGCTTCCCATTCATAATTGTTCTTCTTATTTGAGACATTATCAGTGGAAGATCATATATGGCCGACTGTGGACAAAAAGTCTTATAAGGAGAACACCTAACCATGTATTGAAATAAAATTAGATGTAGCCCTGTGCTTACTTCGACTCCGGCACATGATTTATAGTAGATATCTTATAACCTTCGGTTCACAGGTCACTCTGTGGAATGTATACAATTTCTCCTTCTTCAGTTTTTCATCTTTTTCTTCATCATCTTCTTCTTTTTCTTCATCATTATCTTTATTTTCTTCATCATCTTTTTCTTCTCCTTCATCATCATCTTCTTTTCCTTTTTCTTCATCTTTTTCTTCATCTTCTTACTAATATGTTTCTATTGGGCAGTGATGACGTTATGCCAAGCCTATCTCTTTCTCTCTCCCCCTCTCTCTCACTCTCTTCCTCTTTCTTTTTCTTTCTATCTATCTGTCTATCTATCCAAGTTGCACACACATGCCACGAACACCCACACGTGTACATCAGCATGTGTGTAGATAGATAGATAGATAGAGAGAGAGAGAGAGAGAGAGAGACAGACAGACAGACAGACAGACAGACAGACAGACAGACAGACAAACAGACAGATAGATAGATAGATAGATAGATAGATAGATAGATAGATAGATAGATAGATAGATGCAAGCATACATACTTGTGAATGTAGGTATACGAATGTATTTATAAATTGTGGGCGAAGATAGTTTAAAAGAAACAAATAGAAAATTAGAAAGCTTAGATATACTAATCTACTAAATAAACAGGATATATATGTGTGTGGAGGTAAACATTTAATATTTAATGTTTCTTGCCTATTTTAAACATTTAATATTTAAAACCCGACTATGTTTCTTGCCTATTTTAAACATTTAATATTTAAAACCCGACTATGTTTCTTGCCTACTGAAGATAGGGTGGGACAATTATCGTGCCAATGACGTCTATTGAAACAAAAACAGGTGTCCACGAACACTCCGCTTATCTCCAGTCAATGAGATTGTCCATATCAACTTTCGAGACTTCTTGATTCTCGGTATTATCTCCCTTCTCAGTTACCATTCGGAAATTGTGACGTATCTTCTAGGCACAGGTAGCTTTTATAAATGAAACATTTATGTTGAATGGTATTCGGTATATCTACACTTGTCAATGGTACCATATATATATATATATATATATATATATATATATATATATATATATATATATATATATATATATTCTTTTATTCGTTTCAATCATTTGATTGCGGCCATGCTGGAGCACCGCGTTTAGTCGAACAAATCGACCCCCAGCACTTATTCTTTTTAGGCCTAGTACTTATTCTATCGGTCTCTTTTACCGAACCGCTAAGTTACGGGGACGTAAACACACCAACATCGATTGTAAAGCGATGGTGAGGGAACAAACACAGACACACAAACACACACAAACACACACAAGAAGAAAGAAAGGATAAAAAAAGTAAGTTGTATCTATTTGCAATTGGAATGTGAACGTAATTTGAGGCCAGGTATAGATTTTGCTTTGGAGTCGCCAATGGGAACAATAAGGATTTTGCCTGGGACTGGTCAAATTGTCTGTTGATTGCAGGATATAACTCTTTTATTGTCCTGTTTCTTCAACTCAAATTGTTTAGATGCATCATGACACATTTTTACGTCACACAATTTTTCCAGGATGTTAAATTAAGTAGAGATTTTACTGGCTCATTCAACTTATCCTCATATCACGGCTGACGCTTTCCTTTACTGCGGAATCCTTGTTGGCCATACAAAAGAATTTTCGGAATGTGAATACTTTGCATTCGGACAAAATGTCTTGCTCATCTGCACTGAATTCTCAACAGTATGCTTTCGGTATTAGAGATATACTTTTCTAAAATTTTGGCATTTGATATCTTATCTTTCCATTTTATTTTGCAGTCTTCTGCTTCTGAAGAGACTTCTATAAAATATGGAAGTATTTTCTGTTATTGCTTTCTTATCTAGCATAGCTTTATTATGTGTTGTGGTGTGTGTTGCAGTTACTCTTTGTTTTAAATGCATGGTAAGCCTACGAGAGCGTGCTGTACATGTCTGGCCAATGTAACAATTGGAACTGTGAAATTTGCAACTTATACTTTTACATTTTAATTTGTAAATGACATTGGTCATTCTAAGATTATTATCAGGTTAACATGCTTGCGGTGTATTGTTTAAAAAAGATACTTGAAGATGGCCTGAGGCCCAAACAATTGAAACGTTGTGGTTATGGCAACCAAGAGAAAAACATTAGTCTGAATATATCAGTGTTTTATAATGCTTTATTCTTAATTTGTCCAACAGAACTGTATATGGTCATTTGCTCATGTCACCTTAAATTATTTTATTGACTTCAAAAACCCTACAAAATCTTCTGACTAAGCTTTAGAAAATTAAAACTAGAATCCATTTTCCTCTGTCTTTTTTAAAGGCTCCAAACACAACCTACTTATTTGCAAGAAAAGCTCATTTCAGATGTATTAAATCAAGTTCTGGCACTCTGTCGGTTATGACGACGAGTGTTCCAGTTGACCCGATCAATAGATCCTGCTCATGAAATTAACGTGCAAGTGGCTGAGCACTCCACAGACACGCGTACCCTTAACATAGTTCTCAGGGAGATTCAGCGTGACACAGATGGTAACAAGGCTGTGACAATGTGACAAGTGAGGTACAACACATTTTTGCTAGCTGAATGAACTGGAGCAACGTGAAATAAAGTATCTTGCTCAAGGATACGACGTGCCGCCACGAATCGAGCTCACAATGTTATGATTGTGAGCCGAATACACTAACCACTAAATACGTGCCTTCATTAGATGAAGTATATCATTAGCAAATGACTTTCTTCAACAAAGAAGTCTCACACAGGATGACTGTTGATAGATTTCGTCTTTCATATTTTTGTCTGTCCCTTAAA